>NC_054584.1:1467234-1502146 GCF_017654505.1 Polyodon spathula
GTGTTGCATTTCAAAACAAATTGAATGGGAGAGAAACAGAGTAGATCATCTGGAGCTGGGGCAGCAGGGGTAGTAATGCTGCCTGTGCACAAAGAACACGGTTTTCATGTTCAAATATTCTTTCGAACCTGAAACTAATATTCTTTAGTTTTTCAATATTTGGAAACAAAAGTGAAAATGTGTATGCTATTGCAGTTTTAAAAAACCTATTAAAGAGAGGAGAGGACACACGTCTGCCCAGTATGATGGGTGTTACCGGTTTCAGACCTCGCACCTCTGCACAGTGCGATGGGTGTTCCTGGTTTCAGACCTAATCTCTGCAATGGGCTCCTTTGCATTTTTTTCATCGTCATTTGATTTAAAAAACTGAGCAGAATGCAAGTCCGCCCCCCCCAGCTTGTGTTATCCAGAGGCAAACCTTTATTCTTCATTCTGCATCTCGACAGCAAAGCGTTGCACAGCATAAGCTGTACTGAAAGAAATATCTCGAAATCCCTCTGCTCTTTGGGATTTTTTTTGTCAAGTGCGGACAACCAAAAAAAACAGTTGAATGCAAACTGCGCAAGCGACTGTTGATGTCATGGAGGAACACACAATATCCTGGGTGTTTAAAACTTCATCACAATAGATCCACCTATTGCCTCTCTCCACAAGCAAAGCTGGACAACGATTTTGTGACACAACAGAAAATTAATTACAAAATATACTATACAAAGATGCTGCAAACACTAAAATCGTCATCCAAACTTTCAGGGTTTTCAACTTCCTAAAATTCAAACCAATCCAACTCAAGGATGGAAATAAACACAACGTTCCTAAAGCCTGTGGCTTCGTGCAATCTAGTCCCCTGTTGGTAACTATAATTTTTCCCTTTGGGGGCCACAGTCTCCCACTGTGAGCCTCCTCTCCAGTCTATATATAGATACACACACACACACACACAACACACACATTTGAAAGCTACACAGTGACATGTCGTAGATGTGCGTTAGACACTTTGAGGGGTCATCTCAAGCTGGAATGACTTCCAAGTAGGTTCACAAACGTTATCTTTCTGAAAGTCCTGTAGAGGAGTCCGTAGAGACTGGGAGGCTGGGACAAGTGCAATATTGGGTGGGGATATCGTACAACAGTGCACCTGTCCCATACCTACCAGGCACTCGGACTGACCAGCTCCTCACCTGCCTGTCCTGGGGTGTGCGGTGGTGCTTCTCCGGGACACAAAGCAAGAGGCAAGCTCTTTTTTTTTATAATACATTAGTGAAGCATTTCAAGGATAACCGAGTCTGAAACAGTGTCAAAGGGTGGGTCACAAACACCAATAGAATACACATTACGGGTTACATTTACCACTGTCCAGTAGAGTCCAGCTGCATATGTAACCCTTTTTATGATGTTTGCAATCATTCTGAGCAGCTATTATTATTATTATATAACACCTTTCATAGTGGACCACCATCACAAAGTGCTCTACAAGATACGAGACTAGGGTGTGTGAACCATGCATCAGCTGCAGAGTCACTTACAACAACGTCTCACCCCAAAGACGCAGCACAAGGAGGTTTAGTGACTTGCTCGGGGTCACACAGCGAGTCGGTGGCTGAGCTGGGATTTGGACCTCCTGGTTACAAGCCTGTTTCTTTAACCACTGGACCACACATCCTCCTGAATTACTGCTCACTACTCTCTTACTGCCATTACTGCAATAGTGCGCGTTATTCTTTGATAAGTCTGTGTCGAGGTGCTTTCAAATGAGATCAGGGGCTGCCCTTCAGTTCTAGTTGTCTGCACACAAAATTGACAGATCAAAGAGTCTTTCTAGAAGCGACAGCGCCACCTAGTGATCTGGCACTCTGTTCAGCCGTCAATACACTGCAGTGCACTTACTAATAGAAAGACACTCTAGGTTGATCTAGCCTACATTACATATGTCTATGGCAGGCAACTATAAGTGAAGAGCAGCTCCTGATTCCTGGTCAAACACCTGAACGCAAAACAGGTTACAAAATACCTCACAGTGTTCACTTAGGAGTTCCAGGGCACCTCAGCTGTTTTGAATAACTTTGTAATTTAAACCATTATTAAAATTTAGTTTCATTTAAAAATACTAACAAAAGTATAATTTGTACCATACAACGTACTACTCCAGGGCTTCTCAAACTCGGTCCTGGGGACCCCCCCTGTGGCTAGACCCTTCATTGAACGGGTAGCTACCTTGAAATATGCAACTGTTCTATAGCTGAAAACATGCAAAAAGTGTCGAATCAAGCAAATTTATCAGTTCAATGAAGGGTGTAGTTCAGCGATTGAGAGCCGGGTTGGAATGAAAACCAGCAGCCACAGGGGGTCCCCAGGACCGAGTTTGAGAAGCCCTGCACTACTCTTGTTAGAGCAGAATGTGTGTTGTTTCACTGGCTTTCACTGCAATGGCATCGTTTCGATCATTTATAAATTCTGTTAGGTGAGTGGCATATTTGCCCCAGCACACTTTTATAGTCATGTTTTCAAATACATATGTGGAATACATGCATTTCATACCCTATATAGGGTCACTTTATCTTCATTTTAATAGTATTGCATTGACCTAATCCAACAGCTTCCACTATTTTCAAATCACGGTTCTGACAAACCAGTCACTGGGCCTCAAATCTGAAGTGTGCTGTATGGCCCGCTCTTAGTTTGCATTGTATTAAACGCCTTGTGTTTACGTTGCCTAAAAGAGCAGCCATGAACAAACATTAGCTAATGAATAGCAGAACAGCATTAACCCGTTTCCACGGAGACAGTATCCTAGCGACCGAGCAGACTCTGTCTAACAGCTTGAACGATGGGTAGAAAAACACACAAAAAACTTTTACAAAAACACTGTGAAGCAGTTCCGTTTTGATCTCAAATGCACAAGTCTTGAAAAATATATAAATGCTGATTTACAAATGACTCACACCGAAATACTTAAAAGAGCAACCTGTTTCAAGCCCCGGCATTTTCAATAGATTTCTTTTGAAACACTTACCTCGGCACCTGTGGAATATTGAATTTCTTCTCCTAATTTTTTTTTTTTAAAGTTTGTTTTCAGACAATTGTGTTAGATAATGTACCTCGGTGTGCGCTTTTATATATAGTTTTTTTTGGTATTCGCAGCGTCCCCCGTCCACCGCCCCAAGCTAACTTTGTTTGGCACAAACCGCCCCTGCTCGCTGTCTCTCTCCGAGATGTTTGCGCCCACGGGTGTGCAAGCGCTTCGTTTTCTCAGCCTTGCACACAATAGTTTTCCCCGGCTTGAATACAGAAACCTGGCCAGCAAAGGCCCCTCCTCCGCTGCCACAGATAAACAAAGACAACTTTGCAAAGCTCGCTGAGGCATGCACTGCACGGCGCGACTCTCTTAAAGGGGCAACCCCTAAAATCCCTCCAAAGTTTGGGACTACCGGACGTGCACTGTGTCCAAAACTAAAGTATAGTTTGTTTATATCCTCTGTAGGTGTGGGGTTCAAGTCTAGGGAAGTCTACAATACTCCACTACAATACTGTGTCCAGCCTCACCTCACTGCAAGAAAGGTACAGAGAGCTCGGCTCATCCCAGCACTCAAAAAATAGGGTTATAAAATCTAAATTAAACCAAGTCACTTCTTCACTAGATGAGAGGACACTGGAAGTAAAGGTACATTTAGAACAGCAGGTGTGAGTTAAAAACAAGAATAGATTATACTGGATGAGACGCTCCTAAGTGCCTAGGGAGAAGCCGGGCAGCCTCTTCTCGCTCCCAAACGTTTCTTATGTACTCAAAAAAAGACGGCAGCTAGGATTCTTATAAGATTCAATGCCGTGTCAATTCTGATCCAAAAATAATTGCAAAAAAACGAACTCTGCTCAGAATGAAAGAAACATCACAAAGGCGCCCCCATTCACAGCACCGCACCGCCTGCCATGACTGATTCGGACACGACTCGCATAAACAGTACAGTGGCGTGGCTAAGTGGTGGTTTTAGCAATGAATTATTGAACTGCTTGGGGGGGAAATAAAAATATATTGGTCATGTGCAAAAATATCGATCCAAGCGTATTTCGATCACCGAGTGAGAGCCACATGTGCTGTTGAACGACTCTTGAGAGTTTTGTAAGTCAAGCATGGAATATCGCTCATGCCAAACGTCCTTATTGAGTTAATATTTTTTTTTTTTTATAACATTGGTGTTGATGCTAGACTGGAGAATGCACGTTTAAGTGTTACATCGCAGGTCTAAAATTATTATATTTACATATCTTGCGTCTCGTCAAGAGCGGGTACAGTAATCCCTTTCAAAAAAACTGCAGTGCATTTGTCAACCACAAAGCTCTCGAAGGTATTTAATACACGCAGCGCAATGCTCTGGCCCATGCTCTTGTGTATTTTGCTCCCGTCAAGATAGCGCCTAACAGCTACTGTTTTGCACAACAATGCTAGTATTTAAAAAGGTGCTCCGCTCCTGCTCACGATCTTTGCTGTTTTCACCTTGTCGTATCAGTGAAGCGCAGTGTCTCTGCGTCTTTTTGGAAGTATAAATGCTTCAGTAAATATAAGTAGTCATCACAATACTCATATTTTGACGGGTTTTTGTTTTTGCGTTTTATTAACAGCAAGTATCGACTGGTTGAGTACGTGTTCGGTGTTTGATACATTTCTTACTTGCAACAGAAAAAAAAAAAAAACTAAGGAAAACACAAGTCAGAAAGTGCAAAGAGACAGAAAGTTTTACAGAGTCCCTTTCGATCAGTTTTATGCTGTCTTTAATGAAAAAAAAAGTGTTATTGCTAGTAATTATAGTTTTATGTTGAGGTTATGTTTTTGATACTGTGTAGTACCTACTGTAATATTTCCTTGCAATACCTGCAGTGAACAGCAGGTGGGGATAAGCACCCTTGTTATCATGACAAAACGACCCAACGCAGAGAAGTTTCTTGGTTAAAACCCGAGTCGCGAGTGCTCCGCTGCCTCCCAGTCTCCGCTTCTCCAACCTTCTCTAAAAGATAGGACACAGTGTTAAAAATAAAAACAAGTTGAATTTGCATTTACCAACCATGCATGGACCCTGTTTTGATGTTTGCTGTGATTTGCATGTGTGTAAAGGCAAAACACATTCAAATGGAAAACAAGATTAACTTTTCTTTTGCTGCCAAATGCATTGCTATTCTGCAGAGATACTTCATTCAAAAGATATATATATATATATATATATATATATATATATATATATATATATATATATATACACACACACACACACACACACACACACACACACACACACACACACACACACACACACACAAACTGTATCGCGCCGAGTTGCTCAAATAACAGCATTAGAATAATAATAATAATAATAATAATAATAATAATAATAATAATAATAATAATAATAATAATAATATGTATTTGTTTTCATGTAGCGCCTATCATAGCGGAGCACCATCACAGCGCGCTTTACAGAGGCAGGCTGTGAACTGTGCATTATAGGCAAAGTCACTTCCAATAGAGCATTGATTTAGCATCTCACCCGCAGGAATAACGTGTTGCATTGTGTTAGCTCCATTCAGAAATAGAACAACAATCTTGCGAAGTACCTGTTTAATAATTCTGATTATGTGTTTATTAACCAATAATCATATTCATTCATTCGTTTATGGAACACTACAAAGCGGTATGTAAATACATGTGTTAAGGTACAATTATTCGGCAGATTTCATAATTTTCCTAACCTGTACAATTAATATATTTTGATGATTTGACAATAGAAATAAAGCAATGAATTACGTTCTAGAATAAATATCCAATGTTTAATACCTACACGAGATCTGACATTTTTAAATGTACGAGGCATGGGTAGCTATAGTGTGTGAGTTTGACACTTCAGGACCACCACTGCAAGGAATATATAGGGGGCTACCAAATAATGCAGCCGCAGACTATGATATTGTGAGCTGTCTAATGGGGTATCCCCTGTGTTTCTTACTGTAGATACACCCACTATCAATCGTGTGTGTGTGTACTGTGCATAAAATAAATATATAAACACATATCTGTAAACAATAACGTTATATCTAATACATTATGCATTTTAATATCATTTACATAACAACAGACATAACAGCACGAGGCACAACATTAAATTCAGTCTAACACTACTCATTAGAAAACTTTCTGATCATTTACTTTGAGGTTTTGAACAGCAAAAAAATAAAACAACAAAAAAACAAACAAACATCAGGCCGCTTTCAACTCAGCACAGTCGCTTATATAGCAGGTCGGCGGCACAGTTAACACGCTAAGTATTCTTTCGTTAGACTAATGAGAAGAATATTGTTTGACTGCGACTAATAAATACATCATGCAAGCTTGTATTACCAAAAATTATTGTGATAAGCTGCGTATTAAAGAACACGTCGAATGCGTTTGTAATGAAAATATACCATAGCTCACTATACACACCACAAAGAAAGCATGCCGTCCTGTAGAAAACGGTACTATTGCAAAATGCAATCATTGGGAAAAAAAAAATCAAACTTAGCAAATATGCTGATTTTTTATTAATAGCTTTCGTATGTGTGCAGGTCCGGATACTGTGATTTCCGGATTTACTGTGAAGTTCGGATATGCGTGTGAGGAGGAAGACATTGATCTCTACAGCATCTCTACCAACTGCGCCACGCTGCCTCCCTCCGAGTCCCCCAGCTTCGTGTTTGTGAAATGCGTCTTTATGTTGGCAAAATCAAATATTAACTGCAGTGACTCAACTTGCCAGAAATAGAGCTCGCTCATTTGAATGACGGGTTTTCACAAGGTTAAAGACAAGGGGTTGTACTTAGAAACCCACACTTCTACTTCAGTTTTGCATTGGAGTTTCACGTGACAACCTTTTATTGGAATATGCGTTTTCACGGTTACATACAGACGATAATAACTGCAGTCGATGTCTGACCACTGAGTTATATATATAATAACGTATAGGCCTATAATAACATTATATAAAATATCGTAAAGGTGTTGTACTGTATAGGGCTGATAGGAGGTCAGAGCGGCTCCCCACGAGTGACCTTACCCTATATGTGTGTTAAACAGCTTGCGTCCCACACAAGGTGCCACACAGCGCTCTATAATATAGTTTTATGATATACAGTTAAATAACAAAATAGTATAGCTATGGTAATTACCACGTGATAAAAAGAAACAAACAATTTCAGATGACTATCACATCAGTATCAAAGTCTGTAGGCTTTATTATTACAAACGAACTATTTACTGTATTCAAAATATATTAAACATTTACATAGACGGGGATCAGAGTATTCTTTTTTTGCCCTGCTTTTGATATGTGGTGTAATATGTATAAGTCAAGTTTTCAAATGTTTTGATACCAGTGTATAAAGTCGTACAACGTCAAAATGTGGTACTGTACTGGCACCAGTTTAACGCCAGAAAATGGTAGGCTGTCAATGCTGTGATTGGCTACTGCACAAGTCACTACGAACAAGACAAACTGTAGTTCACACACAAATATGTTTACGCTTTTAGACAACGCAGTTTGTTGCTCACCAGCTAAAGCCACACACATTTGCCGAATTGTGAAAAAAAAAGTAATTAAAAATAACTCTAAGGGCAAAACTCAGTCCATACCAGTTCAGTTGGGTGTTTTCTGAGATACAATCATTTACTCATGTCCGGGTAGGCGCAGTTACACGTGTACCATGTTTAATGGGTACCACTAAATAACACCACACCTGTTAAAGAAAGTATACAAGGGTGCAACATTCTGGAAATATTATTTGTTTATTTAGCAGACGCCTTTATCCATGGCAGTTTACAGCGACTATGGTGTGTGAACCATGCATCAGCTGCACAGTCACTTACAACAACGCCTCACCCCAAAGACGCAGCACAAGGAGGTTCAGTGACTTGCTCGGGGTCACACAGCGAGTCAGTAGCAATTGGATAATCTATTTTATCAGAGCCGATTAAAAAAAACTATTGCATTAGATAGTGTGTGACACATTGCAATGTAATGTGGGCATTAAACTCTCATATCACACACTACCCCATTCATTATTCTATATGTAATGCCCCTTTCTCGATAAACTCCACCTGGCGGGGCGGAGCCGCGGTGCTCACCTGCTCTCGCAAGGTGACTGAGATTCAAGACACAAGCCGTTTCCCGGCACAGCTACAGCGGACACTATTAATATGAGCAATACTCCGGACTGTAACCTAAAGACACACAGCGTTATAGCTTAATTTAACTCCTGTATATTTAGTTCCACAATGGTACGAGATAATATCTTTGGGATTACAGGGTTATTGATCCTGGTGCTGGCATCTTCCGGTAAGATAGTAATTTATAACTTTATAAACCTTTGAAATTTATTTTTAACTCGTATTTTTGTATGGTATGCTGGTTTGTTAAATAATCTTTTTTTTTTTTTTTGCAATAATGCTCACTTAGACTTGTAGTTTACAACTTATGTAGCTTCTGATTTATAGTTTGACAGGTGCTTGCTTATTCACTTGCATTTAGAAAAATACAATCTCTCGTTTACTGCTCCTGTATAGCTGAAATGATCCTTTAAAATCTTTAAAAACAAATAACGTTGCGTTTTACTCTCTTGTAATAATTGTAACTCCGTTTTTGCCATAAATAAAATTAGCCACAGATTTATAAATCTGAATTTAAAAAAAAAAAAAATGTAATCCTTGGTATTTATTTTCGGTTTCCTTTCTTTTATTCAAAACATATCTTATTATTTGAAATATATATTTGAAACCCGAATAAATAAACAAATAAATAAATAAATAAATGTATAGGGTTTTTTTTTTTTCTACGTGCTTTGAAACAATGTAAACTATTTTGTGTTTGTGTGTAAATAAACGTTTATCTTTTTTTCTAACAGAATCACATCGTGCAGGTAGCGTTCTTCTCTCAATTAGATTGATACAATCCTTACCTAAAAATGATAAAGGTTTTGATAAGGCAATGGAGGTCCTCAGATCACCGTTTGGCAGCAGTTTGTTTGCATACTTCGAGTTTCAATAGCCAGCTAGCGTGGTTGGTGCTTTTTATTTTCAGCACGGTTTGACAAAGACGTGTTAAATACATTTCTGCGCGTCTTCTGAAGGGCGCAGCGCGGAGAAGGGTCAGTGCCGGAGGCGCTGCTCTCCCCGCAGACCCGTTTTATTTTGAATAGCGGCGGTACAGATCCTTTCCCTAGGGGTGTTGGTCGGCTTATCTAGTATTGGTGCTGAGTCAGCCATAATAATAAAAAAAAAATAATAAAATCACTGAGGGACTTCAGCGTGCCCCACCCTCCTTTTTATAACGACAATATATGTAGTTTATTAATTTACAAACGTTTAGCTAAATCTGAGTGGTTTTGCACAGCGCAAATAAGTGGCTTTGCGACAATCAAATTCAATATAAAAGCACATGAAACGCATCCGTGGCAGAAAGTTCGTCGTAGACACGATGCTCGGTTTTTAATCCTGATCGATCCAACTTTAATTTGAACAGTGACGTCATTATTCAGCCACTGATAAGACGAGAGTGCTTGCATGTTTACAGCTGGTGTGATATGATTTCTAAACTCAGCAATAAAATGCGCTTAAGCGGGTTGACAAGACAGTGAGAGTAATTATTATTATTATTATTATTATTATTAGCAGACTTACAAAGTATCACAATTGACTTCTATTAATGAGATTGGCCAGCTGCGTGTCTCCTTGCAAACCCACGTGTTGCAAAGCAACGGGTGAAACAACCTATATAAATCATTATTTGTATGATTTTAACCGAGGTCCGTGTCGCTGGGCGCCTCATAGCTGAGCTCAGATTACAAAATATAAACCAGCTATGTAGGGAATAAAAGGGTGGGCGGTATTGGATAGTACTGGCTATCTAATATCGCCCACCCCATCGGGTCTTACTGCGCTTAGGATATGGGTGTGTCAAGGTTATGTGTCCAGTGGAAAGCTGATACTTGCCATCTATTGAAAGTTAATGTACCCCCTGTCAAAGGTAATAACTAACCAAAGAGATTGCAGGAAATAAGAAGCCTGTTTGCTCATAACATTTAAACATGTGATGTACACATAATCAGAAGTTTGGTTTATTTTATTGTTGGACCACAGCGATCCAGCTATCTGACATTTCTTTCTGTAAGGTAGATTGTTTTTCTGTTCATATTTAGGAGTATTGTTATTTCATATTTTAAACTTTAAACGTAATATTTGTAAGGTTTGGATGGCTTGCTTTTAATTTTGTAGGTAGGGTTTAATGTTGCATATAATCCTTTCTTTGTGGGCAATAATTTACAAACAAAACGGAAGGAAAAACTAACTAACGTAAACTATAGCAGAACATTAACTGTAGGCCACACTGCTTCCCTCTCTCCCAGCCCCTCGCTCTAAGCTTTAGATCACACTGCCTACCACATCCAGTCTCTCAGCTCTTACAAGACCACACAGCTTCCCTCTCTCCCAGTGCCTCCCCAACTCTAACCACACAGCTTCCCTCCCTCCCAGTCCCTCCCCAACTCTAGTCCCTCCCCAACTCTATACACACAGCTTCCCTCCCTCCCAGTCCCTCCCCAACTCTAACCACACAGCTTCCCTCCCTCCCAGTCCCTCCCCAACTCTAACCACACAGCTTCCCTCCCTCCCAGTCCCTCCCCAGCTCTAACCACACAGCTTCCCTCCCTCACAGTCCCTCCCCAACTCTAACCACACAGCTTCCCTCCCTCCCAGTCCCTCCCCAACTCTAACCACACAGCTTCCCTCCCTCCCAGTCCCTCCCCAACTCTAACCACACAGCTTCCCTCCCTCCCAGTCCCTCCCCAACTCTAACCACACAGCTTCCCTCCCTCCCAGTCCCTCCCCAACTCTAACCACACAGCTTCCCTCCCTCCCAGTCCCTCCCCAACTCTAACCACACAGCTTCCCTCCCTCCCAGTCCCTCCCCAACTCTAACCACACAGCTTCCCTCCCTCCCAGTCCCTCCCCAACTCTAACCACACAGCTTCCCTCCCTCCCAGTCCCTCCCCAACTCTAACCACACAGCTTCCCTCCCTCCCAGTCCCTCCCCAACTCTAACCACACTGCTTCCTTCCCTCCCAGTCCCTCCCCAGCTCTAACCACACTGCTTCCTTCCCTCCCAGTCCCTCCCCAGTTCTAACCACACTGCTTCCTTCCCTCCCAGTCCCTCCCCAACTCTAACCACACAGCTTCCCTCCCTCCCAGTCCCTCCCCAACTCTAACCACACAGCTTCCCTCCCTCCCAGTCCCTCCCCAACTCTAACCACACAGCTTCCCTCCCTCCCAGTCCCTCCCCAACTCTAACCACACAGCTTCCCTCCCTCCCCAACTCTAACCACTATAATTTGAGTATAGTGATGCAGGTATTCAATTTGAGTATATATTTATGAGTGTATTAAATTTGAGTACAGTGATGCACAGCTTTTGATACCATTGGCCATTCAATTCTGATCGGACACCTTGAGAATCTTGTTGGACTGTCGGGTAGTGTCTTGTCATGTTTTAAATGCTATCTTTCGAATAAATTTCAGTATGTTGGAATTGATGAAGATTTCCCTGCTTTTTTGGAAGTTAAATGTGGCGTCCCACCAGGTTCTGTTCTTGGGACAGTTTTATTCCCCCTCTACATGCATCCGTGGACATGAGGTCAAATTTCATTGCCATGCAGATAATACCCAATTATATTGATCCCTTTAACCAGTTGATGTAGTGGGAAAAAATGTAAGGTAAACAACTGTTGACTCCCCATCAACCCGACTGGCTTCTGTCCGATAATAGAGGTCGTCTCTTTCTCATCACACACAGCAAGCCTACCACATACTTCCTCTGTGGGACAGGAGGGCGGTGCTCTCTGATCTTATGGTCCACCATGTACCACACTGAGCAGGGCGAGTCCATTTGGTCTTTTAATTCACCTTCCGCCCATCTGTGACTTTGAGTCGTGTTAGGCTATGCAAAACTGCACACAGCTGGTTTTGCCGACGGGAAATGAAAGAACTTGAGACTTACACAATACTGTATAGAAACTTAATATAAAAGCATATTAAAGCAACTGAATTAGCAAGCACATTGAAACAGCTATGAAAAACACATTCACACACAATTTAAATGTAGTGATTAAAAAGAACTTAACTATAAAAGACACACACATAGACATAATGCAAAACTTAATACCTCATGCGAAAGCCATTAATACAGTGACACCTCAATTGCAAATATACTATCTGTCTGGGCGAAAACAGAGGTAATGCTGTTGATCAAAACATCAATGAAACAAAACTAATTCAGATGTTCTGGCAGTCCAGCTTTTCATTTAAGCTGACGTCTGAAATGAGAAACCTGGGTGTCATTTTTAACCCAGATCTCTCATTCCAACCTCATGTTAGAAAATGTCTTTTTCATTTAAGAAATATCGCTAAACTAAGACGCTTTCTTTCTATGGAAGATGCAGAGAGACTGACGCATGCTTTCATAACATCCAGTCTGAATCGTTGCAATGCTCTTTCTGGTATTCCCAGATCTGCTGCCCAGGTTTTAACAAGAAGTAGAAGACATGACCACATCACATCGGTATTGCCAGCCCTGCGCTGGCTTCCTGTAAGGGTTAGGGTTGATTTTAAGGTCATGCTTATAACTTACAAAGCATTAAACAGTTTGGCTCCTTCATATTTAAATGCTATTTTAATCCCACATATATCTAGACAACCACTGCGATTTGAGTATAGTGTCAAAAAAGAACCCGGGTGGTAGAGCATTTGGCTTTGGGACCCCCGAATTATGGAACTGGCTGCCTGTTCCCGTAAGGGAGGCACCACCTGTTACAGTTTTTAAAACATGACTGAAGACACACTTTTATAATCTATCGTTCCTATCTTAATGTTAAGCAATGTTTTTACCCTGTATTGTAATGCATTTCAATTGTATTGTATTCTGATTGTTTTTGTATTGGATGTTTTAGTGTTCGCTATCACTTTGTTGTGAAGGGCGCTATTTCAAATACATTTGATTGATTGATTCATATTGCATTTGGTGCAGTGATGCTTGTATTAAAATTGTCAACAGTCAGAGTACACAACAGGAATGACGAAAAAAGAGAACCCAAAACGTCCCTGCCTGATCCAGACTCCATGGCATACAGGCAGCCCTTTACTTTCTCAGCAGTGGGTTTTGAACAGTGATAAACAGGCGTCGCCCAGTGTACGAATGCGGCGGGCACCTCACCCTCCTGTGCCAGTGCATTATTAAAGCGAACAGCACACCAGGGTGTGGGAGAAGTTATAAAGAGGACTCCTCCAACTCAGGGGACAGTGACAAGGAGAGATGTGTTGTTGTTACAGGCATGTTCGTTTACTTTATTCGTTACCAATATGTGGCATTTCATTGTAATTCATTTGTATAAATGGCTCTTATATGCACAATTGATGTGTTTTTTTGTTTTTTTTTAATGCATCTTTATCTGAGTTTGGATTGTCTTTTCTTAAAATCAAGGGTGGGAAATACATTTTTAACGAATATTATAAATATATTTTCTTTCTTTAGGCAATGCTTCTTCAACAGTTGACACCAGCAACATGGATCAAACAACTTCATCTGTGAAAACAGTCGATACTCCAACTACTCCCAGAGAATCACCTACCACAGCTCATTATACAAATTCCATCTCTGTTACCCCAACCATTACACCCCATGTAACCGACAGCACCACAGAGCACAGCACCAGTGTTACACCCCATGTAACCAACAGCACCACAGAGCACAGCACCAGTGTTACACCCCATGTAACTGACAGCACCACAGAGCACAGCACCAGTGTTACACCCCATGTAACTGACAACACCACAGAGCACAGCACCAGTGTTACACCCCATGTAACTGACAGCACCACAGAGCACAGCACCAGTGTTACACCCCATGTAACTGACAGCACCACAGAGCACAGCACCAGTGTTACACCCCATGTAACTGACAGCACCACAGAGCACAGCACCAGTGTTACACCCCATGTAACCGACAGCACCACAGAGCACAGCACCAGTGTTACACCCCATGTAACTGACAGCACCACAGAGCACAGCACCAGTGTTACACCCCATGTAACTGACAGCACCACAGAGCACAGCACCAGTGTTACACCCCATGTAACTGACAACACCACAGAGCACAGCACCAGTGTTACACCCCATGTAACTGACAACACCACAGAGCACAGCACCAGTGTTACACCCCATGTAACTGACAGCACCACAGAGCACAGCACCAGTGTTACACCCCATGTAACTGACAGCACCACAGAGCACAGCACCAGTGTTACACCCCATGTAACCGACAGCACCACAGAGCACAGCACCAGTGTTACACCCCATGTAACTGACAACACCACAGAGCACAGCACCAGTGTTACACCCCATGTAACTGACAACACCACAGAGCACAGCACCAGTGTTACACCCCATGTAACTGACAACACCACAGAGCACAGCACCAGTGTTACACCCCATGTAACTGACAACACCACAGAGCACAGCACCAGTGTTACACCCCATGTAACTGACAATACCACAGAGCACACCACCAATGTTATACCCCATGTAACTGACAATACCACAGAGCACAGCACCAGTGTTACACCCCATGTAACTGACAATACCACAGAGCACACCACCAATGTTATACCCCATGTAACTGACAATACCACAGAGCACACCACCAATGTTACACCCCATGTAACTGACAATACCACAGAGCACACCACCAATGTTACACCCCATGTAACTGACAATACCACAGAGCACAGCACCAATGTTACACCCCATGTAACTGACAATACCACAGAGCACACCACCAATGTTATACCCCATGTAACTGACAATACCACAGAGCACACCACCAATGTTACACCCCATGTAACTGACAACACCACAGAGCACAGCACCAGTGTTACACCCCATGTAACTGACAACACCACAGAGCACACCACCAGTGTTACACCCCATGTAACTGACAACACCACAGAGCACAGCACCAGTGTTACACCCCATGTAACTAACAACACCACAGAGCACAGCACCAGTGTTACACCCCATGTAACTGACAATACCACAGAGCACAGCACCAGTGTTACACCCCATGTAACTGACAACACCACAGAGCACAGCACCAGTGTTACACCCCATGTAACTGACAACACCACAGAGCACAGCACCAGTGTTACACCCCATGTAACTCACACTACCACAGAGCACAGCACCAGTGTTACACCCCATGTAACTGACAACACCACAGAGCACAGCACCACCACACCACCAGTGTTAACTGACAACACCACAGAGCACAGCACCAGTGTTACACCCCATGTAACTGACAATACCACAGAGCACAGCACCAGTGTTACACCCCATGTAACTGACAATACCACAGAGCACAGCACCAGTGTTACACCCCATGTAACTGACAGTACCACAGAGCACAGCACCAGTGTTACACCCCATGTAACACACAGTACCACAGAGCACAGCACCAGTGTTACACCCCCTGTAACACACAGTACCACAGAGCACAGCACTAATGTTACCACTCACCCAACTTTTACACCCCTTGTAACTGACACCACCAAAGAGCCCATTACTAGCATCAGCCCTGGGAGCCATCCTACCACCTCCACTGGCACTGAGACGAGCACCAGAGTGGTAGTGGAGACTTCAACCAGCGCTGGGGGCACCTCGGTCACAGTGGCACCCGACACACCTTTTTACATCTCCTTCAAGATCACCAATAAGGAGTTCAATTCTTCACTCACTGAAGTCCGTTCAGACTACTACAAGGCTTTAGAAAATCAAATTATTCAAGGGGTAGGTGTCCACGCTTGTGTTTTTAAATTACAGTGATTGTAGCTAACAAAAGCAGACCCTATATTTTCCACACCATGCACATCTATACCCCATATAGGCTTCAGATATGGGGTTTAAATGTAAACCCTGCGGTCCTACATTAGGTTAAGGAAATACTCTGTTTGCAAGCCATGCCGTGATCACTTCCTTGGTCGCCTGGAAAGTGAAATTGCCCTCGCTCCTTTACGTTCTTCTTTCCTGTCAATAACCAACCAGCTGCTTCCCCTAATGACTGACAGGCTTTGTAGCCAATAACCCTGAAGACCTGCTGAATAAGCTTGTGTTAACATATCGTAGTTTTCTATACTGAGAAATTGAAAAATGTGATATTTCGGAATCGAATATGAAACACTGTGCTACTATTATGGCTTCCAGCAGACTTGTACAATATCTTTTGCAATTTCTTTTGATTGCATAAAATATTTCAATTATGTTCATATTTTTTTGTGAAATTAGGTCTCAGTCCTAGAATTCTTGGCAGCGCGACACTTTTGCCCGTAGCTGTAGTGTTACTGAGGGTTTATCTTCTCTTTCTAACAGTTGAAAGAAATCTACGGCTGTAATACTTGCCCTACTCACAAAACCTACAAAGAATCAACAGTCCTGAGATTCAGGTAAGCTTGGATTTTAAAAAAACAATATTTTATATTATTATTATCCTCCACAAGGCATGAAATCCCAGGCGACGGGGATATAGTGGAGGAGATTGTACAATATTCCCAGGGTTGGGGTCAATTGCTGATTTTCAATTCCAATTTCTTTTTTAAAAACAATTCCCAATTCCCAATTCCAATACCTTTTCCTTCAAAGGAATAGGAATTGTTTTTTTAGGGACATGATAATTGTTGCACCACAACCCACTTTGTCTGGAAAACTGCTTATGCAATTATGTTTTAAATATGGGTACACTTTTGTCCGAATTGCGCGTGTCTGGGATGAGCTTGAACAATGTTATTTGCTGTTTCCTGTGCTGTACCTAAACCATGATGATATATTTGTCAACGTTAATGAAGGATACAGCATGAACCGTCAGAGAGTACACGCCCAGCCTCCTATAGGCATATTAGAGGATACAGCACAGGCATTCACAGAGCACTGCAGCTATTCCACTAGTGGGATGAGACTGAATCACCCGGACAGGGATCGAGTGGGATGTTTATCCTCAGGTGTGAAATAACCACAGCACTGTGAACGCCCAGGAGTGTTTATATAACAAGCATCATTATGGACAAGAAAATGAAACTGTATTCAGAGAGCGACTTGCCTTAGATCTAGCTGTGCATCTGTTTGGTGACGTGGTTTACTTGAGTGAATGCAAGATTCCGTGGGGGAAGGTGGGTGTCAGTGACATGCATGTTTTGACACTGTTTTTTGTGTTTGATTTTTTTCAGTAAAGGTTCTGTAGTCGCAGACACAAAATCGATTTTCATGACAAATGACATCAGCACTACAACTGTTCAAAAGCAATTTGAAAATTCGCTAATAAATGGAGATATGTTGAACTCACTTCAACTGAGTCCAGATTCTATTAAAGGTAATCTATCTATCTATCTATCTCTATCTATCTATCTATATTTTAGGGCTGTGCAACCACTCTTAGTAATTCTTTTAAAGATGTTTCTGGTCTACAGATATTAAATAAAACCGAAACAAAGCTATTAATCAAGTAATAGGTGGGAATATTTTAATTAGTTAAATGTTAAATTTGAACACACACAGACACACACACACATGCACACACACATGCACACAGACACACGTACACTGGCTGTAAAGATGATGTCACCAGAAACAGAACGAGCAGGATTTTGAACAGGTGTCTTTGGAATGAATACCCATGAAAACCTGTTAAAGAGACCCTAGCTGAGCTGGGCAGAACGAGTCCAGTAACCCTCTGCCCGGGCTTGTCCTTTCTCTGCAGTGGCTTTGACGGACGCCACGCCCCCCTCCAGTCAGCCTGGCAGCGAGGTCCCTGGCTGGGGGATAGCCCTGCTGGTTCTTGCTGCTCTCATCCTCCTCATTCTCCTCAGCATCCTGATCCTGATGGTAAGTCTGCATCACATCTCTCACGGAGCGCTTGTCGGGATAGTGCTGTAACCACCTAAACATTTCATGAAGAAAAAAGCATGTTAACCTTTGACATGCTAGTCCCACGCTGCAATGCTTCAGTTGCCGCAGAGGTGCTGACCAATATAAGGCACATATGTCCACAATATACGCAGTTGTCTCTGTCTAATCATGCTAACCAGGTGGGAAAGGTCCAAAGTCCAAAATTAATTTCATTTTTATTAAACATATATATATATATATATATATGATTTAAAACTGTTGTGATTCAAAATATTGACGATCGTGTTTCGGAAGCACTCAGACAGTTAAATAATAAAGATTATTACGAGTCCCTATCTGCAGATTCAATAATACGTTTTAAACAATAGACAGTTGGTATTTTAGACCGAGCCAAGGCTATTGATAACACAGAATCAGTTTGATTCCCTTAAAACAGAATATCCGATAACGCCAGTATTTTATATATTTTATACATAACAATTCCCTGAAAATACCTTCGATAACAATAGTTTCAGGCAATGGTTCTATTTCTGAACCTCTAACCCAGCGCTTCTCAAACTCGGTCCTGGGGACCCCCTGTGGCTGCTGGTTCTCATTCCAACCCGGCTCTCAATTACTGAACTAGACCCTTCATTGAACTGATAATGTGCTTAATTAGACATTTTTACTTGTTTTCAGCTCTTGAACACTTGCATATTTCAAGTTAGCTGTAACATTTGATAAGTAACTTATCTGTTTAAGAGCTGAAAACAAGTAAAATTGTATTATATGTGTCGAATTACATGCACTAAAATGTTAACAGTAAATCCCTTGGTGAGACGAGCTCAAAATGTGTTTTAAAGGTCTAAATTGAATTCCTTACTTATACCTTAGATTTTAGTGATAGCATTGCTAAGATCTTTTTGTGTGTCTCTTGTTATTGTATGAAGATATTTTCTGAGCCTTACTCTGTATCTACAGTCTGTAAAACATTGCCTCTATTTTGTGTAGATAAGCTATTGTTGTGTGAGGAGACGACGCGGTCAGTTCGATGTCTTTGGGATTGGAGGTTATTATTCCATGAATGACAGCGCTGGCTACCCCATGTACTCCACTCACACACACTACGAAGTGCCCAACGGAGGGAGCTTCCCCAGCAACACAGTAAGAAACAGATCTCTTCTATTGCATCGCTCGACTCGCAAGCTCTTTCAAATCTTAAAAGGTGTAACAGGGTTCTCGCTGTCAGCAGCCAGCCAGTGCGGGGAAGCCAATAACAGAATGTGTGGCTGTTTTATCAGAAAGAGTTCAAATTAAAATAGGCTACTGTGAGGTTGTATCATGCACTGATGAAACTTCGAATGCTGTGTTTAATTCTGGTTAATAAAAGAACATTGTGCCCTGGAGAGAGTCCAGCGAAGAGCAACCAGACTAATACCAGCAGAACTTAAAGGAATGAGATGAAAGGAGGGATTGCTTGAAGTCTTTTGAATGGCAAAGTATGGCATCTCTGCTATGTGCATTGTGACTGCTGTATTTAGGGTTGTTTTACGTGAGTACACAGACTTCAATATTGTTTTACTGGGAGACAATAAAATGGATCTAGGCGAGCAGTTCTGACGCAAGCAAACCCAGAGAACATTTCTGTTATTCTTTCGTTTCCTCGTTCGGTTTTCATGTGTTTTAACAAATTCACAGCATTCTGCAGAGCCTTCCTCACCCTCCCTCTTCTCTGAGGAGTTTATTAATGAAACAAATAAAAAGGTACTTTGCCTGCTTGCTTGTTACGGGCAGTTCAAGCTGTCAAGCCTGCCCTGGACTGGAGGAGCACCCTTTCTCTTAGGGGGTGAGGGAGGGAGCAGTTCAGTCTCCATGCCTCAAGCCTGCCCTGGACTGGAGAGAGCACCCTTTCCCTTAGGGAGATGAGGGAGGGAGCAGTTCAGTCTCCATGCCTCAAGCCTGCCCTGGACTGGAGAGAGCACCCTTTCCCTTAGGGAGATGAGGGAGGGAGCAGTTCAGTCTCCATGCCTCAAGCCTGCCCTGGACTGGAGGGAGCACCCTTTCTCTTAGGCCTATTTTAATTCCTTAATGCTGTTCCCATGGTTTCTGTGACCAAAGCTATGGAATTTTAGTAAAAGCTGGGAGTCACTTTGTTTGAGCTCCTGTGAGCTCCTGTTCCTACTTAAATACAGGCATCCCTCCTTGAAGCTAATTCTAGCAGCCCCACCAGTTCTTGTTAATCATTGACAATGCAGGAGATGTGTAAATAAGCATGGTTTGTGATCACCATGCTTAACTAAGCACATATTGTCCTCTATAAATGACAAGGTTATAGCAGCTATTTTGCACTTTTAAAAGCCATTTAAGACCTTGAAGTAGTCCATTAAATGGGCTTTATGTTCTCTCAGAATGTCTTTTTCACCAAGCTAATTTGTGAATGAAACGCTTTTTGCTTGAGCGACGGTTAGAAGTTCGTTTTCGAAGCTAACAAAGTAACTCCAGTCGATCTTATCTCATCTGTATTGCCATCACTTTGTACAGCTCACACTCATATAAAAGGTGTAGAAATACTGGACTTTTGTTTTAAGACACTGACAAAGACTTCTAGGCGAAATGTGTGCCATTGAATATATGATGTGTTTGGTAGTTCACATTATGTTGAACGTGTTTCATTTTAAATGGTATTTTTTCATAACATTTGTGATTTGTAAAAATGGGGAATGTATTTTGCACTTCTTTTGTAGTTGACCCAGATAAGTTGCTTCTGGGAGTTTGGGTCCTTGTAGGTAAAACAATTCAGCATGTTGACTTTTTTTTAGAGAATGATTCTTCACCATATTGTCTCCGCCCCTTCAGGGCATAAACCAATCAGCTGCTTCCCCCAGTAATGACTAGCATTCCTTCAGCCAGTAACATTACCCTGGCATGGGTTGTTGCTTACATAGGGAATGTAAGTGCAAAATGCAAAAGATTTATACAACTATTTTGTTAGCTTCAATTCCCTTACTGAGCCTGTGAGTCAGGAGCTCCTCCTCAGTTTTTGCCTGCCATCTTTTATGTAGGCGAGATCAGCGAAAGGGTCTTTATATTTGTAAACGTCAGCGCCATCTAGTGCACAGCTAGTGTATTGCCAGCAAAAAAAAAAAAAAAAAGGTGTTCCAAAGTGGCAGAACACTAGATGGCGCTGGTTTTTCTATAAAGACACCAACCTGTGTTATCTATGGCAAGCATCTGAAGAGCAGATAAAAACAATTGTGCGCTGTTGTATTAGATGCCCGAGTGGGGCCAATGGTGCGTTGTTGAATTAGATAGTGAGCTGGAAGCGACAACCCTGCCCGCGCGTGGCCAATCGTGTGCCGCCCCCGGGAACTCCTGGCCCCAGTCGGCAGGGGCATAGCCTGGGTTCGAACTGGCGATCTATAGGGCGCATCCTGCACTCAGAGCGGTGTGCCTTTACTGGATGCGTCACTCGGGAGCCCCTCAAATGATGTCATTTTAAATGAGCCATTGTTTTTCTTTTATTGATTCGTCATTTTAATCACTTAGGTCAGAGTAATCCTTGTCCAAAATTTTTGAGTCAGTTTGAGTTTGAGTCATCGTAGGAAAAGCAGTTCTAAATGTTTTTTTTTTTTTAGACTAATTATATATATATATATATATATATATATATATATATATATATATATATATATATATATATATATATATATATATATATAGTGTAAATATTGTGTTAGCACTATGTACTATACATTGAAAAATAGCTGAAGTAATCTGACCAGAAAATCCAGGGCACAAATCCAAACTACTCCTGCTGGCTCTTTAGTTAACTCCTGTCCTGTTACTGCTTCACCCGGCCTGCAGAAACCTTCCTTTGTGCTTTCCAGGCTTCAGACAAAGAAATACGAGTCGTGGGAAAAAAAAAACTTGTTCCCTAGCTTGGCTGTGTCCAAGCTAAGATTACCACCTATAAACAGGGTCCATTCAGCATGGTTTAAAACTGACTGCAGCTAACAGAATCATTTCATACTTCTTACCTGTCATTTACTATCATTCACGCTATAGTTCTTACCTGTCATTTACTTCCATTCACGCTATAGTTCTTACCTGTCATTTACTTCCATTCACGCTATAGTTCTTACCTGTCATTTACTTTCATTCACGCTATAGTTCTTACCTGTCATTTACTTCCATTCACGCTATAGTTCTTACCTGTCATTTACTTCCATTCACGCTATAGTACTTACCTGTCATTTACTTCCATTCACGCTATAGTTCTTACCTGTCATTTACTTCCATTCACGCTATAGTTCTTACCTGTCATTTATACTTCCATTCACGCTATAGTTCTTACCTGTCATTTACTTCCATTCACTCTATAGTTCTTACCTGTCATTTACTTCCATTCACGCTATAGTTCTTACCTGTCATTTACTTCCATTCACTCTATAGTTCTCAAATGTGCAGTACCTACATTAAAGGCAAGAGGCTAATTTGATTATTAAAGCATATCTCATGAAACATATCTCATGAAATATATCTCATGAAATATATCTTAGGAAACATATCTCATGAAACATCTCTCATGAAACACCTCATGAAGCATACCTCATGAAACATCTCTCATGAAGCATATCTCATGAAGCATACCTCATGAAGCATATCTCATGAAGCATACCTCATGAAACACCTCATGAAACATATCTCATGAAGCATATCTCATGAAGCATCTCTCATGAAACACCTCATGAAGCATACCTCATGAAACATCTCTCATGAAACACCTCATGAAGCATACCTCATGAAACATCTCTCATGAAGCATATCTCATGAAGCATACCTCATGAAACATCTCATGAAGCATATCTCATGAAGCATACCTCATGAAACATCTCTCATGAAACATCTCATGAAGCATACCTCATGAAACATCTTTCATGAAGCATACCTCATGAAACATCTCTCATGAAACACCTCATGAAGCATACCTCATGAAACATCTCTCATGAAACATCTCATGAAGCATACATCGTGAAACATATCTCATGAAGCATACGTAATGAAGCATACCTCAATAAAATATTCCTTAATTTGGAATTAACCGCAAAACAAAAGTGTAGTTGGGGCCACATTACAGTAAAACAAATCTCAGGGGAGTAAAATAAACCTGGTATCCCATCCCTATTAAACAAGGTGTGTTATTTCCATTATTAGTCTACCACAGTCGTTTTTTCCAGTTGTTATACTATGCATTACCATAGTTTATCATTGTTTTTAATGTGCTTTATGCTTTTACTATCCTTTATTACACTCTGTCATGCTTTACCTATCCTTTATTACACTGTCATGCTTTTCAGACATTATTTATGCATTGGTTTCCTCTAAACGGTTTGTGATTCAACCAAAACAAGTGGAGTATTGGAAAACGGTGAATTAATGAAGGGCTGTAAGACCTGCTGTCAAAACGGTTTAACAGTGAATTAACCAAACCTTTAGAATATGGAGGGCGTGCTGTCTTTCAACCAACCCAAACACACTCGGCTTGACTTGGACTGGGAGATTTTAATAGAGGAATTTCAAAAAGACAACGCGCAATTGGAAAGGAAACACAGTGGTTCTTCGTAGGTAACACAATTATAATCGCTTTGTGAGGAGACTAATTATTACCAGCCAGAAGGGTATTGCATTACCGTTGAATGAACCCTACAGAACAAGAAAAGGTTTTGCCATTTTATTCAAGGTAATCGTGATAATGGTGTTTAGAAGACAGATATTACAAACGTTAGCTTTTGAGACCTCAAAAACTCAAATAAAAAATATACCAGTGACAAAAACCTCTAATCTTATCCATCTCCTCTCTGTCACAGTACATTGTCTCTTAATGTTCTTCACAGACGGTTACCTTTGAGTTAGACTATGGTATCTGCTTGTCAACAGAAGTAGGCCATATCGTGTTTCACACTGAAGTTTTGGTTGCTAGGTTACGGGCTTGCTAGTTATAGTACAGGTGGGCCCAGCTTTGTAACCAAAGCTGCCATTCTAACGAGGTCACACTTAGGTTTCAAGCTGTAGCTGCCAGTATTCATATGACTGCTTGGTATTTACTATTCAACCTCCAAATCTGTGTTACATGGCTAACCAACAGAGAAAATGAAGGAGTCTTTTGTACTTTACCAGAATTTTCACATGAACACCAGCATAAAACAACCTGAGGATTCGGCCTTGGTGTCCTCACAGCTAGTTACGGGCGTGGATGGACCTCCTTTTAACCTTCTTCCCAGACTTAAGAATAGAATAGAAATAAAACTTGACCGGAAGAATTGAGTTGTTTGTATTCCCTGTGTGTTTGTGTATTTCCAGGGTCCATATTGTCATTCACTTGCTGTGCGTTAGTATCTACAGCTCCTGTAGGCCTGTGTTAACCTATTGCACTGTTTCCATGATAACAAGGGTCTAGAAGATTGATCCTACAGCAGTAACAAATAAAATATTTCCTGTGCGAGTTGGGTTACCTTTAATGGAACTACCACAGGACAGAACTTGTCTGCTGTCTTATTTTTTCCAGGCGTATCGAATCCTATGTAGGCTCCCTTGTGCAATGCCGCTCATTTTAAGCCTAATTCGCATCCATTTTGTAATGTGAGGGCCACCTTTAAACAGCCTTCGTGTGTTGTTTAGCCTTTTGAGATGGGATGGATGTTAAAAGATGTTTAAAGGCGGCGCGTTGGTTTCTGACTGTTACATTTCTTCTTAGTTTACCCTGTGCACTACACTAGCTCCTTGCTGGCTTTCTGGTTTGTTTACCTCACCTAAAGGTGTTTTGTATTGTGGCACAAGCAGGAGCAGAATGTTCATTAGCCTAGCTCTATCCCAGGGACCTAAATCCAATAATGCAAACAGGTGACATTGGAGAAGTCCTTTGTGTTTTACTGTAGTCTACTTCCTTCTCAAACATCATGTGAATTGAATTACTGTTAATAATTCACTTGCATTATAAACATGAATTCTGGAAGTCACCATGCATTGTGGTATTAAAAAAAAATACAAAGCTTTTATATTCTAAATGTATCTTTTACTGGGTTTAATGGAAAGCTTTATTTAATAGAATGACAGCTGTTACGAACCTCAGTGAAAACGCAGGCCCTGTAATATAAGAAACTGATATTAACGAAGCAACAAAACACAAGAGAAATTATTAAAACTAAAACTGAAATTGAGAACAATAAACAACAAATACAATAACAGCACCAATTCACATTTCAACAGTTGTGCGCGCACACAATTAAACCATTCAATTAAAAACTGTCTAATACAGAATTTAATCAAACAGACATTTAAAAAAAGAGATGTGGTTTAAGTTTTAATTCAAATAAGTCAAATAAAAAAGTTAGTTTATAGAAATAGAACAGCTAAGAGTCTAAAACTACATTGTAATATTTAAAAAAGATATCAAAAATGCAGACAATAGACAACTGCAAATATATCCCTTATGGGACTGCACATCAATTAAAGGTAAATATTGTATTTCATTTTTGGTCATTGCTTGCAGGCAAAATTCTCATGTTATGTACAGGCACTCCTGTACTTTATGAAAAAATGCACTTAGCTGTGCTTTTTCAAGCAGCACAGAACTGGCTAAGCTCAAAGGGCTACTGCAATATGCACTGCTGAGTTAGCTGCATGCAAACCATGCAAATTATTTGAATCCTTGTCATACATTTTGCAGAATACTAAAGCAGCTAGCTGGCATGAATAGGACACAACAATGGGACGATTTACATATTTCAACATCATGAAGCAAAACACATTGCTGGTAATGGATTGCAGTAAAGACAGAAAGACAGCGTGCTGTCACTGTGTCAATACTGTATCCACTGTGTCAATACTGTATGCGCTGTGTTGCCATTCATGGTAATGCTGTGGTCTGCTAATGGTTCCTAATGGTAACATGCATGAGGGCTCCTGAGTGGCACATCCAGTAAAGGCGCTCCGTGTGGAGTGCAGGATGCACCCTATAGTCTGGAGATCACGTGTTCGAATCAAGGCTATGTCATTTGCCGACTGTGACTGGGAGTTTCCAGCAGGTGATGCACAATTGGCCAAGTGCCACCGGGTAGGGAGAGCTTAGGTCGGCAGGGAAATCTATGGTTCACCGCGCACCAACGACTCCTGTGGCTGACAGGGTTCAAGCTTGGCTGGGACAGGGTTAAAATCTCATTCCCTGTAAAAAGTGAGGCCATTCCCCAGAACGGGTCATTGATTACCAGTTTGGGCATGGCCACCTGTATGAAAGAGGAGCTGGGATACTGGGGGAGTTGGTTTAGGCAAAGGGCTGAGAGCAGCAGAGTGTGCTCTCTGGCCTACACCAAGCTAGCCTTTGCTTTGTGCTTCTTTGTTTTGCATTTAGTTTATTTTGATTGCTTATTTTGTTTGTCAATCAAAGTGTGCAGCAAGAGCTTTGAGCTGCAATCTCCTGCTTCCGGTGTTTGCTGATCCCGCCACTTGCCTTGACTGCAGTGATACCCTTCCAGACAGGTCCCTTTAGGTAGAAGATCTCACATACATTCTGGAGTCCCTTTAGATAGAAGATCTCACTCAGGTTCTGGTGTCCCTTTAGATAGAAGATCTCACACAGGTTCTGGAGTCCCTTTATATAGAAGATCTCACACATTATTTTTGTGCAACAGGTCTCAAATCGTACTGGAAGTTACACTGTGCAGAGATGAGGACAGGAAGTTAACCCCCAGACATGTACGTACAAAAACATTATTTAACATAAAGTTTAAAGTAATTGTAGCTACCAAAGAATTACATACATTTATCTACAATGAACATCCATTCAGTATATAGGCCTCAGATCTGCAGTTTGATTTTTTTTAATTTTTTATTTACATTTATATAGCGCCTTTCATCACAAGGACCTCAAGGCGCTTTGCAACATTTTACAATATTATACAAAATTCAAAAGGCAAAGACAATTCCTATAAAACAGTTAAGAAGACAGTCTAAAACGATGCCCAATCATTTTATAAAAATGGGTTTTCAATGCTGTTTTAAAGCTTTAAAAGTTTTGAAAGAAACACACGTCACACAATATCGTTTCGTTTTTTCCCCACTAGGTTAAAGAAATCTGTTCTCAAGCCATTCTTTTAGACTGTTCTGAACTTCCTGAGTTAGTATCACCTGTAGAGTGAAATCGTCCTCATCCTTTCACTGGCTTTTTGTGTTTTTTTTTTACCTGTCAATAAAAAAAAAAATACTTTCCTTATTCACTGGCATAATTTGAGCCGGTAAACATGACCCGCAGACAGTGCTGAAGTGAAATGATCCAGGAAGCACAGCAGTAACAGACATCCTGGAAAACACAGCAAGCAAACTGAGAACTTCGTTTACCCTAGTGTAGTACCAGATGTCGGTTTTAAAATCAAAATCTACCTTTGCTGTAACATGTGCTTCTTTCAAAACTGCACATTTGAAACCTGCATAGTGAATGGAAGTGCAAAACAGATCCATGGAATGATTTTGAAGCTACAAGGTTTGAATGAAGACACTGAGATAGACTTCTAGCCTGTCTGTCTGTCACGCTAGCATGCTGTAATGCTAAAGTATAGAGCTGGCTCTTCAGTTGAATGGTAATTAGTTTGTGTGTGAACTGTAGGGTTTGAGTGTTGCATCCAGCCCTTGTTTTCCATTCAGTTCAATGGGCTGAGATGCCGATTCACTGCAGTGTTTCCATGTGATATCTCTATGTTAGGAGTCACTCACAAAAATCTGATGCAAAAAAATCTTTGTTTTTTCTCCCGTAACAGAACCAAAGAAACGGAGCGGGCTACACCAACAAAGCACTGGAAACCAACAACTTGTGAAGCGTGACATCAACAAAGACCTTCCGACGTGTACACACACGCGCACACACACACGCACACGCTCACACACCTGGATACAAACTCAAGACACCAGCTATTGGAACATTTCTCCTTCTCCCCCGTTAAAAAGATCTTCTGATGACAGCTCTGGGATGTACAGAGAGCACTAGATCTCGGGATTCCTTTGTAAACGTCTTGAGATTGGTGTGTGCGTGTGTGCGTGTGTCATGTAATGATGTTTAATCCTGAGCACGCATATTTCTGTGAATTTACTACATTAACTTTGGCAATAGCGTGGCTAGCCATGCCAATAAACATTTGCATTTGAGAGGGAGACTTCTTTAAAAACTGTATTCCTTTAAAAGACAATGTTAATTTAAACCATAAAATGTGCAATATAGCTAATTTAAAAACTTTATATATATATATATATATATATATATATATATATATATATATATATATATATGAGCGAGAGAGTGTGAGAGAGAGAGAGAGACAGAGAGAGATACCTCCTAATGCATTTTCTTAACTTTTGATCCCTGAAGGTACAGTCCTACAAATCTCTATGTTAAGACTCCCATATTGGAGTTCTTAATGTAACGAGATGGGGGGATGCCAATGATCGTGGATCAGCTTGGGTACTGACTATGATAGAAGCAGATCAAATGGTACTAAAGCTAAGGGTAGAACACGGATAATCGAAATTAGAGTAGAGTATTTACTAGAGTATTTATTTTAATAACCTCAAAGCCACCCTTAAAGCAGCTGCAGCTAATAAAATGATTCCCAGAGCACTTCCATGAGCGACACAGCTCTCAAATGCACAGTAACGAATGAAGCACATGTTAGAGCAGCACAAGTCCCATGCCTTATTGTAGACTGGGCGGGACAGTTTTCCCCGGCTGGTGCCGGTTTTCCAAAACTTGGAATCTGGATAACAGTGATCCTTACATTTGTAATCCTATATTTTGTGATAAGAAAATAAATAAATTCGTAACAGTAATTATTTGTAATTTGAATAAATGTAACCCAGCGGTGTTCTGAAAAAACAGATCAGAGCGATCCAGGTAAAAGTAATCTCGATAACAAAACACAGAATTGCAAAATCCGGGTGGCTGTTATCCAGATTAGTATGAAGTGCGTCACTATCTGAAGATATGGCTTGAACCCGGTACCAGGTAACATTACTGTAACATTCAAAACGGCACCTTTGACACCCACAAGAAAGTGCCCCAGATTTATGGAATCATTTTGTTAGCTACACTGTAAAACATAAAAGACAGGGGTAGCGAAATATTAATAATTATAAATGATCTTTCAATCGAGACATGTGTATTTTGTTAGCAATTCGTTTCACAGTTATTATACTGTAACACTTTTCTTGTATAAGAGATAATGTTGTTTGTGCTGATAAGCTACAGCCTCACTGGAATTGCAAAGAGTATGGGTGAGAGGGCATTCACTTTATACAATGAGATATTATTAACAATGGGTTTGAACGATTTAAACAGGTTGATAGAGTTCTCAATAGGGATGGACAAATAAACTTTATAATGCCTCACTAGACTTTACAATGCTTACCTATCCTGTACAATGCTTTCACTGTTTACCCTTGTAAATGTGTGTTGATACAATTCTGGGTGATTCCCCAGTGCTGTACAATGCTCTAAAAAAAATATGCAGCTTATCAGGTAGAAGCTGATCAAAAATCTATTTAATTTCCATATTTATGAAAATATTGAGCTCTATTTTAAAATTCTAAGTTCTGGAATTTTTGGCTAAAAATGTTGGCCAGCTCTCCGTTAGATGTTGACTTACAGAAAATGGTTCTGAAAGGGTTGTAACCTTGTTGTTTTGTGCTTTGCACTTGTGTTCATGTCCTTTCAGCTATATTCCATGCTGCCACTGAGAGTGCTTAAGGCCCAGGAATTCTCTTTGATTTCATCATTTCAGAAAGTTGCTTTGAGTTGTTATCTTTCAATGCTCCACCAGCCCTATAATATTCCATAGTACACTACAGCATTATATAGTATTGAGCACTCTGCCCTCCAATAATGCATGTAATATTAATGCTGAATAATGCAGAAACACTGTTGAAGCACTACAGCCCAAACTCTTGTCTGCTTGACTCAGTCTCTTCTAGTTTCAATCACACTGACGAAGGCACTAGAGCCCAAACGCTGGTCTGCCTGACTCAGTTTAGTTTCAATAACACTGATGAAGGCACTAGAGCCCAAATGTTGGTCTGCTTGACTCAGTTTCTTGTAGTTTCAATCACACTGATGAAAGCACTAGCCAAAACTCTTGTCATGTTTTATCCTTATAACCCTAAATTAAGAACCCTTTAAAAATTATAGTTACAAAATAACAATTCTGAAATTAGCTACTTTCTGGAATGAGGAAATTAAGCAATAATGTTAGAATTTCTTTCATGAAAACTAAAAACAATAACCAATTCTTGTTACAAACTCCATATTGTTAAATTTGAGAACTTAATGAACCCTAACTCTTTGCATTGTGGGAAAATTGTGATTTTTATGAGAAGAAAAAAAAAAATCAAATTTTGTAATCTATTTTTTATTTTTATAAAATATTATATCTGTATATATAAACACACGTGTGTTTGTCTTTGTTCTCTTGTTGTTGAGTTAATGAGAGCGACACAATGGATTTCTTAATGCTGAGAGGGCCCAAAACTGAAGCCTCAGTCTCAATTTCTGTGTCAGTTCCCCAGCTAGTTGCCATGGAAATGGCCTGACTTCCTTCCAGTCAGACCTGCATGGTTGCTGTGAAGACAGAAAGCCTTTACTTGGGCCTGCACCCTCTAGATAATCCTTAATAAAAGGTGAAATGACGGAATTTGTGGCTATGTTGCCAAGGATACAAAGGCTTTCGCCAACGGACTGCAGCACATTGTAAAAGTAAACATTTATGTTACGTTACGGATAACCCTCAATCTCCTGGGCCCGGTTTTTCAAAATTTTCAAAACTTAACAGACATTAAATAATTAATCTAAATTGAATACAAATAAAACTTTTGAAAAAAGCGTATGTGTTTTTAGACATCTCCATCGTCTTTCTCGTAGTTCCGGAGTCCAGAATCTCAGACGAGTTTTAAGGGGTGTATGTGAAGACGTATGCCTGTGTTTTTTTTATTAAAGCTGTACCACTAAGTACATGTTTTCCTTTTTGCTTTCCTGGATACAAAACTTAAATATGTAAATATGATCTTATAACATTCGATTTGCTACGACAATTCAAACACAATATCGCTGTTCTGTGATCATTTAAAAGCTAAACCTCCGTTTCCACGGTAGGATCACAATAATCCTTTTATTTTGGATCAAAGTAATCCTGATCTCCTCTTTAAATTCTGAAAAACCCAACTGCAACATTTGATCAAAAGTGCGACCGGATTACCCTAACGAGATCCGGATCACGGTAATGGCATTTCGATGTTTTGAAAAACCCAATTGCACAACATAATCCAGATCAAAACGCGGAAATCCGATTACCAGAGTTTGGAAAGACCGGCCCCTAGGTTATCTGAACTGCACGTCAACCGTGCAGTCAAACCCGACTAACGTCACACGCCATTGAAATGTCCCGACCACAGTAGAATGGGAGTCGATGGAAACAAGCTTCTGATACTATCACTCTGGTTAATATCACACTTAATATGAAGGATATGCAACAGCCATACAATTGATTTCCACCACACTTAACATCACTTCAAATTGGCTGCATCAGCTGTCCTGTATTTTGACACAACACTGTAACCAGAGCTGATTCTAATGAGGTCAAGCTTAGGTTTCAAGCTATAGCTGCCAGTATTTATATACCCATGCAATGCAATGCAATTTTACATTTCCATAGCGCCTGAGTGCTTCACAATGGAACGATAGATATCAAATCTGATACAAGCTGTTGACTAAAAGTCAGGTTTAAAAAATAACTACATTTGATATGCTATTGTATGTGTTTCCATAATATGGTGAGAACTAGAATTCCACAGACAAAGGGCAAAGTAACTGAAAAGCCCTGGTATCATCTAATGTAACATCTGCTCCTGTATGTCACTGCCCTCTTTAGAGATCTGTTTCAAAATGCAGAGCCCAAAACCCACACTACCTAATGCAAAACACAGCCTTCCAGTTATAACATAGAGATAACCGCAGTGATCGTTATTAATTACATTTCAGCACGCTAAGAACTTGCTTCCATCAAGTCTCCTCAAAGTACAGCAACTCAACGTACAGAAGTTATTAACCAAAAGAGGCAGATAACCTTTAATAAACCTTTATTTTTATTTATTTTTACTAAGGCACTTTCATTTTGTGAAGCGCTTTGAGATGCATATAAAAACCAACTTAAATACAGACGAAAAGAACAAAAGTAAATGAAACAGTGCCCAGCTCTGACTTTTTAAAAGCATGACCATGTAATTAAAGCAAAGTGGCTCTTCGCTGCAATAGTTTTGTTTAATTTATGATCTACTGTTTTGGCTTCACCTTCTTTTTCATTCCCTAAATCCCGCATAAGAGAAGACTATACCGATACATAATAATCTTTATATAGCGCCTTTCACAGTGGACCACCATCACAAAGCGCTTTACAAGATAGGAGACTAGGGCGTGTGAACCATGCATCAGCTGCAGAGTCACTTACAACAACGCCTCACCCCAAAGACGCAGCACAAGGAGGTTCAGTGACTCGCTCAGGGTCACACAGCGAGTCAATGGCTGAGCTGGGATTTGGACCTCCTGGTTACAAGCCTGTTTCTTTAACCACTGGACCACACATCTTCCTATTATGGATGTACATTAAGATATGTACAGAGACCTGCCTTAATCAGCGCATTTCCAAAGTGCCTTCAGTTTTTGTTTTAGCTACACAATCTACCACCTGAAAGACCGAAAACGAGTAGGAAAGCAGGAGTCTGAGTCACGATTTGAACAGGGAACCACCTGGGTGCAAGTCCTTCGCTTTAATCACTGGATCACACAGCCTAGTATGGCACTGCAACTGGTCTCTCATTTCTCAGGAACCAACGTCAATGTCGGCACCCGACCTTGTTGTTATATGTTTAAACTAATCCTATACAGCGTAAGGAATTCATTCATTTTGGACAGTTTAGTGGGCCTGAACTTGGCGAATTGTGATAGTGTGCGCACAAAGTGGAAATGTACTGTTTTTGAAACATTGATTCCATACAAACCCTAACCCTAACCCTCTAAGTATTACAAATAATCTGGTAAATGGTGTGAACACTACATTCACCAACGACATGCGGGCTACTGGTATTACAGGACAGAACACATCCCGACTCTGAGCGTGAGTCTCATTTGATTTTAAAAACGCAGCCCCCTCCCTGTAATATAGTAATATTGAAGTCATTATTAATTATTACACAGCCCTTGCTCTTGTGCCGTGGATTAGCTATAAGCACTTTCCAAAAAACTTCTACTTTCCCATCTCAAGCGAAGTTTAACCCTTTGAGGTCCTATGTTGGACCAGGCCTGACGTTACAATTCTCCCTTTCCAGTCCGATGTCGGACCCTGTCCGACATCATCAAAAAGACATAAAGCACAGATCTCTAGTTGTTTTGGCTCTGGAAAAAGTAGAGAAAACCTTTCAATGGCTGAGTGAGATTGATAGGATCCGAACGAAGCCGGAAAAAAAAGGGTGTATCAGATAGCCCCATCCACCACAGAGATAACACGGACACAAACAAAGGAGGTAGCTGCTTCTGCACCCAGCGCTCCAAGAACATCACAGACATTTACAGAGCTTTTTGAGATGTTATAGTAATAAAATAATCGCATTACTGAGGTGTTTGGTGATAAAACGAGTGATCAGGAGAGGATTTATCAGTATGCACGTCTATAAAGAGGTATGTGAAAAATACAGCGAGCAAGGGGTGGGGCTTGGCTGGAGATGCAGTACTGAGTGTCCTTTTGCGATGCAGTGCCTTTTAGAAAGAAAAAATATATATATTTTAAACAGAGCATGTGCAAATAAATTGGACCTGACGCGCCTGACTGAATAAATGGACCGCTAAGGGTTAAAACCCTTTTTTGTTTTGCGATCAGCTTTTTAGTGTTGAGAACAATATATGTCTATTGGTATGATCTCATAAAACCTTTAAAAAATGAAAGATAAAAAACTCAAAAGCACTGCTTTATTTACTAAATGTATTATTTGTGGACTGAAACCCTGATTTGACTGCCAAAGCCCGTTAACATATCTAAAAGAGAGAAACCACAACACTGAGTCACTTAGCAAGATATTCTTCGAAATATAGTTCCACAATCCATGCAAATATTTCAACAATGATTCTGCTTGAAGATCACACCTTAAAGTCAAGCACACAAGTTTTTATTGACTTTTTTCAACTTCCTTCTGTAGGAAATACAAAACTGATAACAATATTAGTGATGTCAAATATGTTTATTGGTATAGCTCAGAATAGAATAATTTGAATGAACAGAATCACGATTGACAGCTGAGCACAGGGAGATGCATTCTCTTTGGTTCTGTAAATTCCAAAACACACCCTTGCAATGATGTCATTTCTGACCTCTCTTTCCAATACGTATGTACTCGTGGCAGATTTCCAAGCCTAATAAACATTCCTTTTGAATCTGTTCTCTGACAGAATCTCCCATGCAAGCAGACAGACCGAAGCCCCTCACTCCTCACATTACAGAGCTCAGAATACCACACCCAGCTTCTCTGTTCAATTTGTTACAGAAAATAACGTATTATAAAAGTTCTAATACAAAAACTATTACAAAATTCCTTACATTGCTTTCAAAAATCAATTAAGCATTTCCTTACCACCAAGAATGTACTTTAGCCACACCTTACTTCTTATCAACAGCTAAGCATACATGCGTTCAAAAATCAATTAATTTCTTGTTAATCCCCTGTAGCAGGGCAGGAGCCCTGCACATGAAGAGTGGGTTTTATGTGTATATATTGTAATTAATTTAATGAAGTACCTGTAATGAAGTGTGTGATTGCCAGCTGTGGATAATCAGCAGGT
>NC_054584.1:1502646-1542734 GCF_017654505.1 Polyodon spathula
CGCTTGCGGTGGGCAGGGTCGCTGGTTCATGCCCATTTACAATCTTTTTAATACTGTAGATTTAAAACGACGGTGTGGGTTCAGAGTTACCACGTTTTTTAACAGAGCGCTTTCTGTTTTAATGACTGCAGACGTAAAACATGTTAAAGGGAATTACTTGGAAAATCTGAGTATCCGCACAGCCCCTCTGTGGTGTAGTGAAGCTCACCTTTAACTGCTCTCGTAGACTCCCAATCTCACTGCGAAGACAGGCCCCCTGTGCAGACAACCTCTCCTCTTCTGCCTGGAGCTCCACAATCTCAGATTAAAAAAAGAAAAGGGCTCTTATCTTGTGGAAGCACTGGAATTTGCACGTGTGTTCATATGAACAGATGTACAGTTACAGATAACATTTGGACTATCAAGGCAGGGTTCCAATAGCCAGGCGTCTTTTCAACATTTGGTTTTCAAGGGCTAACAAAAAGACCTTAATATAATATAGTATAATAATGTGTTTATTATACATTGTTCCTGACCCGCTGAGCTGTGATTGAGTGGGGCAGAGATATCTAAAGTCAACAACAAGCATCGGGTATGACTGACAGATATCTCTGGCCACTTTGGGCAGCTACTTGTCAGAAGTACATTGAAAATGATGGCATGAAGAGAAATGTATTTCTCGAGTTTTAAATCCCATATACCTTCCTGTCTTTGTTTTCACAAGCTTGGGTCAGCTCCTCTCCTCTGGTTTTGAGCATGAGCACCGTCTGCTCCAGTTTCTGAGTTTCCCTCTCCTTCTCGCACACTATCCTCTCCAAAGCTGACACCCTCCCGCCCATCTCCCTTGTCCTCTCCCTTTCTTCCTCCACCTGGTGCTTCCAGCGAGCCGTCTCCTGCCGCAAATCTTCATACTTTGAAGACGCCAGCCTCAAATCTTGCCCCAGAGCTTGGTCTTTCTCCAGAAAACCCTTTACTTCCTCCTGCCTGTGCTTCTCCCATAGCTCCAGGCTTCTCGTCTCCTGGAAGGCCCGATCGACTTCAGCCTGCAGACGACTTGCCTCAGCCTTTCTCTCGCCCAAACGGGTCTTCTCTGCCTCTGACCTTAGACCTTTAATCTCTGTTTCCAGGGCAGTTACGACCCTGAAATGCTCCTCTTTGTTGACAGACTCCTTAATTTGGTCGTCAAGTTTATGTTTGAGGTCTACAGCTTTTTGCTTCACCTTAGAAAGCTCGTTTTTCAAGCCACTGATTTCTGACGCCTGTTTGTTTGCTGGTCCCTGTTGTTTTTCTGATGCCTGTCTGTTTTCTAGTCCCTGTTGTTTTTCTGCTGACCTAATGGCTTGTAGTTGGAGTCTGGCCTCGTGGTACACCTTTACCAGACTCACGATATTCCAGTAGAGCTCCTCAATAGCGTCGCAATCAAAGCCTTTTCCAGACCCTCCATTTCCCTCTCTCAGGATATCCGGAGGGAAACTGTCCCTCAGCCCTCTGATCTCATTCTCCTGAGCTGTAAGTTTGGCTTGTAGCTTTCTTGAAACCTACAAAAACAGGCATGTCAGCAGGACATAAAAATTGATGACCACGACGTATCTTAGCAGTACATATAGGATAGAATAACAAATAGTTTGTCAGGTCTGTGTCAAGGTGCTTTGACCTGAGCTCAGGAGTTGAACTTCAGTTCTAGTTGGCTGCCACAGACATATGTAACATGGGCTTCTTTATGGAACAAGCGCCATCTAGTGTTCTGCCACTCTGGATCAGGTTTCCTTTTGATTTCAATAGAGTGCTGTGCACTAGATGGCATTGTTACTTCCCAATATAAAGACCCTTTGGCTGATTCAGCCTACATATGGCAGGCACTGAAAATCAGCTCCAGAACCTAAAACAGACTTAGACTTTTTTTTTTAAAACACAGTATTTGAGTAACTGCCAAGAGAACCACATAACAGGTTTGTTTGTTTTAATTAATACCTGTTGACTTAAAACATGTTAAAGGCAAGTACTTGGGAAATTAGAGTGTCTGATACATTTAGCTGATTTATTACTTGAATCTGCACAGCCTAGTTCTATGGTACCTGTTGTTCTGAAGCCAGGTCTTGTTCCACATGTGTGATATCAGCCATCAGACCCTGGATTGGGGAGATATCTGCATCCATCTCCGAACGGTCCTTCAACAAACTAGAAGCATCTGGCATGCCCTTCTCTTCACCCCCCTCCAGATTGCTCTTTCCTAACACTCCTTGGGTTAGGAACTCCCGTCTCCCAAGCTTCTCAGCAGCAGCCTCCCCACAGTTCCATCTTCTCCAGTCAGTTTTCTTTCCATCTCCAGGAAAGCCCTGACCATTTATCGGGAGACTACCCGAGGACAGCTGATGGAAAACCCTCCCCATTCTTTTCCGAGTGACGGCTTCCTCAAGTTCATCTTTGTTCAAAAGACCATCTCCTTTGAAATATCCAGAAAGTCTTGGAAAAACTGAGACCCCTTGAAGAAAATCCTTTTCCTTAACGTTCAAGGGACTACACTGTTTGTTTGTGCCTGTTGCTTTGTCAGCCATGCACACTTGCTGTAGGTGGGCTTCGCTCTTAGTCAGAGAGCTATGGATTCCATTTTGTTTTTCTGACAATAACAGTTCCTCGGACTGCCAGGCTCGTGTTGTGCCCACAGTCTTTGGTTCGTCCGGCTCCCTGCACGAAACTGGGCGGCTTTTTAGGGTTCCTGGGTTTCCTGGGCGTCTCTGTAACCCTACACATTCCCTCCTGCCCCCTTTGTCTCTGAGGTTGTCTTCTCTCAGTAGCTTTTGGTTTTCCGCTCTCAGCTTCAGAACCATCTTCTCCAGCTCTTTCACGCTACCTTCCCAGGATGCTTTGCACCGCCTGTGGTCCTCCATTGGCACAAAGTGTGTCTCCAGCCTTGCCTTTAGACATGGAAAATTTGAAAAATGTAATAATATTGTACTAAACAGGACGGAAAATAGGCTTGCTACCTGAATGTGTCAGTGGACCACAAAATAATAAACCCCCTGCAAGCAAGCCCGCGTGCTTCATGATGTTTCAATAAAGAACTACAGTAACAAATAAACATGTTGCGCTAAAGGGGAGTCATTTATTCTCTGTCTAGGGCTTGTCGAAAGGTCACATTGTCACATGACTTGAATGAAATCAGGAAGGCTGTTCAGTGCCGGCTGTTTGGATTCTCCAGACGAGCTCAAAGCTGCGCAAAGCCGGTAAAAACAGATTTAAAGAAAAATAAACTTAGTATTGTAACAACAGACCCAACTACAAAACTACAAAAGCAGAAACATACTAGCCGTACTGCTCCCTTTCCTGGGCTTCAGAACTCCCCTTGGTCAGGAATATTATTGAAATGACGAGGTGCCCAGAGTTTGAACTATCAGACCCCTGGTAAATCTGAGCTAACTTCGCTTCTCATCACATATCAATCTGTCAGGTTTGTAATAGAAGTTGTTCAGCTATAGGGGGCTCCTGATAATTTCAATAATAAAGGCATTCGTTCTGAATCTCAGGATTAGAGTTTCAAGCTCCTAACTTTGGCTCCAATCCTCACCCTTAACATGTCCAGCTCCGCTTGCCTGTCCTTCATCTCTCTTAGTCTGGCCTCTCTCATCCTCCAGGCCTCTGTGTATCCCAGCCTTACGTCACAGAGTAAGTGTCTCAGCTCTGCAATGCTGCCCCCCAGTGCCCGCCTGCCCTCGCTGAAGTCCTGCCAGGGCACACTATCGCGAGTCTTCAGCCTCTCGGCCTGCAGGTTCTGATGCAGCTCCTGAAGCCTGGACCTCAGAGTTTCATTCTCCGTAGCCAACTCGGAGACCTACAAAGCAACACATGCCAAACAACACAACGTGTCAGAAACGGCTGTATGACACATTTTCTTTAAATCAGAGTTGTTAAAAGTTTAATTTGATTTTTTATTTTGAAAGGTTGTTAATTTGGTTTTCATTTGTTAACATAAAGACTAAAGAAAGTGATTTTCCAGGAGTACATTTCTTCGTTATTTTGCTTAAAGTGATTGTAGCTAATAAACCAATTCCAGACCTCTTACAGGCAGAGCACTTCCATTCACAACATTACTGGGGAGCTGGTTCCAGACACCCACAATTCTCTGTGTAAAAAAGTGCCTCCTATTTTCTGTTCTGAATGCCTCTTTATCTAATCTCCATTTGTGACCCCTGGTCTTGTTTCTTTTTTCAGTCCTCTGGGTCGACATTGTCAATACCTTTTAGGATTCTGAATGCTTGAATCAAATCACCACATCGTCTTCTTCTTTCAAGATTGAATAGATTCAGTTATTTTAGCCTGTCTGCATATGACATGCCTTTTAAACCCGGAATAATGCTGGTCGCTCTTCTTTGCGCTCTTTCTAGGCCAACAATATCCTTTTTGTAGTGAGGTGACCAGAATTGGACACAATATGTAAATGACATCTTAGAATATTAACATACAGTTTAAAAAAATTCTAAGCAAAAAAAAAATATCACTATAAAACCTCAACTGTGCTATGTTTAGAAAAAACTAAAAGAAACGTAATAAATGCAATGACAAACATTTCAACTAGAAGTTTCTCACTGTCTTCAGAGAAAGACTTCTAGTCCAAGTGTTTGCCAGGGAATCTTAGTATTTCTAAACGCACAAACAGCTTTACTATACAGTTACAGCATCAGACATAAATTTTGAGTGCCCGATTATTTTCTCCCCAATTTTCTTCCCAATGTCCGTTTATTTTTTCCCCTCACCCACACAGCTCAGGAGAACTGAAGGTTCAGTTGGTGTCCTCCAATCCCATGGCCAGCCAGCTTCCTTGAGATGGATCTTAGTGAGCTACCAGCCTCTGGAGGACAAAGGCCAGCCCTGCAGGTGTCTGCTGTGAGCTCACTGGGTATGCCTGGCCAGCAGGGTCCGCTGTAGCACGATGAGGAGAAACAGCCCTTGCCCTAACCCACGGGAGCGCCAGAGCCAATGCCACACTCCCTCCGGAGTCCCCAGCGAAGACCAGAACCGGTCCCTACCTGCGTCTCCAGGTCCTCGATCACGCAGCTCTGCACTCTCTTGCGTGTCTCGTACTGGGACAGGACGGTTCTCATGTTGTCCAGGTGTCCCTCGATTTCAGCGACCCTCCTTTCTGCGCTCTCCTTCGCCTCCAGAGCGCCCTCCAGTCTCCTCAGGGCATCCCCTTCCACACTCTAGAGCACAAAGAGACGCACAGGTAGAATAAACATGGTGTGCACGATGAAATCATCCTCTCCTTATCATTCATGCTTTCCTAGCTTTGTTTCTGTTTTTTAACACTATTTTTAAAAGTTCAGCATGGTTCATAGCAATATTTCTCTCATGGCAGCAGCTCCCCACAATAGCTGAAGGTCGACGGACATTCTCCGATCCCCAAGCCAATCATCTCTTTACAACCAGGAGCTCCAGAGCGGATGTGTGCTACCACCCCCTGGAGGGCAAAGACCTGCAGGTGTTTTGAGGATCCTGGCCAGTGGGGCCGCTGTAGTGCAGTGAGGAGAAACAGTCCCTGCTGATTTTGCTTATCCAACCTGGAGCCAATGCTCCCTGCAGAATCCCCAGCAAAGAACTTGGCACAGCCGGGAACCTGCGCTCCCCCGACTGTACGACTGCGCAAAGAGGTGACTGGCTTGGGGATCGCCCCCTGACCTTCACTTCTCCTGGGCAGTTGAAGGAATGTAACTGGACTTTCTAAATTGGAGTGCAAATAATCAGGCACATTTATTTTAGAAACACTTACCGCTTGCTCCTTTTTCTTCCCTCCAGCCTCCATCTTCCCATTCCTCTGGTCCAACCTCCAGCCACTCTCCCTGGCTCTTTTCTCTCTCAGAAGGCTGGCTAACCCATCCAGCAGATGCCCGTCTTCCTCCTCTCCCTCTACCCGCTCCCCTTCCCCCTCTGCGTCGAGCAGGAGTCTCAAGGCCTTGGTCTGTTTTTTCAGCCTGCCTCGCAGTGCCTCTGCCTCCCTCTTCAGGCTCTCAGACTCCTGGCTCTTCAAGCTCAGCTCCCCCTGTAGCCTCTCAATCTCTCTCTGCTCCGTCTCGCACCCCTCTCTCATCTCGCTCTCCCAGTGAGCTGGCTCAGGGCTCACAGCAGCCTGAAATGGCGTATTTGTTAATTGACTACACGTCGAGAAAGAGTCTAGTGTAAATGTTCGTCTTTGAACTTTGTCTTTGAGTATCTCTAAATCTAGCACTATTAAGTGTTTGATCGTTATGGACAGTTTATTTAGATTGATTTAAGCTGCCAGTAACATCCATCCCTCATTGCCACATCTGTAATTTCTAAGATGAGTGCTATTTAAGACCTAGATTATCATGTGAGGTGTTAGTATCATGGGAAAGTAACATAATAATAATCTTTATATAGCGCCTTTCATAGTGGACCACCATCACAAAGCACTCTACAAGCAGTCAGAAGCAGTCCCTGTGGTCAAAAAAAAGGATTTATGAAACCAGTACCCCTTTTTTCCCCCAAACCTCCGTACCTCGAACGGCTGTCCGCTCTCGTTACCAACAGAATGAAGCATCCCCGATCCTAAAAAAAGAAAAGATTCGCTCGTGGATCAGCGGTTGGGTGATTCACCTGTGCCACTTTGATCGATGTCCAGTTTACATTCCCAGAAAGCTAGTTTCAGCTGTAGGCACGCAGACTTGCTTAGTTAGATCTAAAGAACTCCTTATCTGATTGTGATGAAACTTGCTAAGGGCATCCTTCAGCTTACATGTATTCTCAGTTTAAAACAGCTGGTTCTACTTTAGGATAAAGAAAGCTCTCAGTTTAAAACAGCTGGTACTGGTTTAAGTTAAAGGAAGCTCTCGGTTTCGATGCTTCTTATTCTTGGATTGTCTGGGTCATTTCACCTTCTGAGTCATGTTACTGGCTGAAAGCATGTCCGTCAATAGGGGAAGAAGCTGATTGGTTAACGGCAGGAAAGAAGCCAGTGAAGGATACAAATTGAAAGCACGTCTTGCAAAAAGATTTCGGTAACACTTTTTATCAAGATGCTGCTTATTAATGTTATTTACATATATAATATATACTTAATAGCTATGTTATAGAGTGTTAATAAAGCATTGTAGATGGTTTATAACCATGCAATCGCCACAGACAGAATTAGGTTTAAATATCCCAAAATACAATAGGTGGCTACAAACTGTCCCCTTTATAAAACTGCAATTCTCTCTATGGCTATTGCATGGTTATAAACCGTCTACAGTGTTTTATTAACACTCTATAACATAGTTATTAAGCATGTATTGTATATTTATAAAACATTTATAACACATTAATAAGCAGCGCTATAATATTAAGTGTTTCCTAGACTTCTTAAACAAGCGTAGTACCAGATATTGTGTTAGAAAATAAAGGTTTACTAGAACATGTGCTTCTTTCAAAAATGCACATTTGAGACCTAGATCTCAAGACTGACTGTGTAACATACTGCATACCACCACGGATGTTAAAACTATGAATAATTCTTGAGGCCACAAGTACTTTCCCTTGTAAACTTTAAATAAGAGACGGTTTGCTTGTGGAACATTGAATTCGAAATGATTGCCGCTCTCTCTGAATTTCATCCACATTTAAATATGATCGGAAAGCCGGCAGACAATGATCTTTGCAACAAAATGCGTCATTATTTTTATATGATGTTGCCAAAGCTATTGCATACAGTGCCATGGCACCAGCAATGATTCAGACAGTTACCGGAAGATTTGATTCAATTGTAGAGGAATTGACAAAGTCACCCCCAGACAATACTTCAGCACAGCACAGTTTTATATTAAGACAAGCCCGTCAGTCACATCCATCCCCCATTTCCACGGCTGTGCATTTGAAACTAGAGCCGTCAGTGTGAAGTGGATGACATGATGTATGTGAACAGCATGTACAGGAGAGCGCAGAATAGGGATAGCACTGAAAAGAAATTGAATTTAATGATCGCTTCTCCAGATACATGCATACATGTGGGATGTTTTGGTGAACTTTGGGTATTGAATCGGGAGAGCTGGCCGAATCATTCATTTATGGTTCCAGTGTAAACAATGTCTCTTATTAAATAAACTGAGCCCTGAAACAGTTCCTAAAACAACACACACCACGTATTGTCTTGGCTGATTGACAAAACAAAGAAAGAAAGGGTGCAGACTGTCTAATAAACATTTCGGACGTTTCAAATAGATATCCAAGCATATGTCTAAAGATTTTTTACAACTTCAAAAAATGATGTCAAGCCTGAGCCCGCAGTGGTCAGTACCTGTGTCACTCTGCGCGTTCTTCAGCATGGTCACTACCTCCTCGCTCCCTGCCTGTGCTGCGTAGTGGACAGCATCCTCCCCCCGGCTGTCCACTCTCCTCACGTCGGCTCCGTACGCCAGCAGAGCGCTCACAGCCTCCGCGCAGCCTCGCCGCGACGCCACCATCAGGGCCGACCTGTAGGGGGCGCCACCACAGACGTCAGAACCAAAAACTCAATTTAAACAAGCATGACAATGATGCGCCCCCTGGGTGTGCGTACGAGATCACATCATTCAAAATGAACGGCCTTCTGAACTCAGGAACGGTATGAATGAACTACTTTATAAATCATAAAGCCACTCTCAGCCATGCGGCAGATTTCATAGTATTTCACTACATCTTTTTTTTTTACTATGAGTGACTATAATTTTCTCCATGGTTATACTGCGCATTGTCCATAGTTTACCATGGTTTGCATTTAAAAAAAAAAAAAAAAAAAAAAGCTTTACCAGACCTCTCTGTGCTTTACAATGCTTCCCTATGCTTTACCAGACCTCTCTGTGCTTTACAATGCTTCCCTATGCTTTACCAGACCTCTCTGTGCTTTACAATGCTTCCCTATGCTTTACCAGACCTCTCTGTGCTTTACAATGCTTCCCTATGCTTTACCAGACCTCTCTGTGCTTTACAATGCTTCCCTATGCTTTACCAGACCTCTCTGTGCTTTAGAATGCTTCCCTATGCTTTACCAGACCTCTCTGTGCTTTACAATGCTTCTCTATGCTTTACAATGCCTTCACTGTGTTTTATTCCACTTTGTTATGCTTTTACTATGAGATACTTTTAGAAGGGATCAATGTTGTGTTCTTTTTTTAATTACAACATGATTTATAATAGTTAATATGTACAATTGACCCTGCCTCTTGTGGTTAAGTGTATTCTCAGCTCCAACCCCAGAAAACAGGTTTTCTGTAACATATGTTTCTTTCAAAACTGCACATTTGGGGCCTGGGTAGCCAATGGATGTGTGAAGCAGATCAAACTCGCCCACACATTGTATCCCCTGCCTTACCTTCCCTGGTGGTCCGTGGTGTTGACGTCAGCCCCCCTCCTGGCTAGCTCTGCACAGACCACCCCCTTCCTCTCCTGAGCAGCTATCATCAGCGCAGTCCTTCCATCCTGCAGACACACAGACATACAGACAAACAGGCGGAAACTTGTCTTGTGGAACTTTCTTATTTTGCCATGTGTATTCAATGCTATGGAGATCCACTTGTGCAATTTTGTTTATTTTAAGGTCCTGCATCTATTTTTTATGTGAGCTCCTCTTTAAACAATATCCCCTTTAAACACTATCCCCTTTAAACAATACCCTCTTTAAACACTATCCCCTTTAAACAATACTCTCTTTAAACACCATCTCCTTTAAACAATACCCTCTTTAAACAATACCCCCTTAAACAATATCTTCAGTACATTTTACCACAGAACATTTTACCCAAGTACATTTTACCCGAGCACGTTTTACCCGAGCACGTTTTACCCGAGTACATTTTACCCGAGCACGTTTTACCCGAGCACGTTTTACCCGAGCACGTTTTGTAACTTTCCCACCGTTATGCTTTGCGTTCACCATGGGTTGCCATATTTAAAATGCTTTCCTTTACCTCTCTGGGCTTTACTTGCTGAAGCTTTTCCCTGTTTTCCCTGCGCTGTTTGCGCTTCGCTGTGATTTTACTGCGGGAAACGAAAGGCATTTTTTTTGCAGCTCGGTTATGAAACTGAAACACGAATTTCTTCACAGCGGTAGCTGGAAAGACGCGTTTGTCTCCTGGATTTCATTTCCATCTCATTCTCTCGGCTGGTGCTTTTTTTTTTTTTCATTTTGTTTTATTAAATTGTGTTTGTTTTTAAGCGGATGAGCTGGAGATTAGCCTTTACCTGGTTTTCAGTTGCTTTGAGTTTGTCTGAGAAATACGAAGGGAAATTTAATAATTCCAAATTATTTTTCTATGTTTACACTAAAAAGCACTTTGTCTTTATTCACTGTCGTGGGTTGACATTTGGAGCAGTGCAGTCCTCTGCTGTAATGCATGAAACGCAATAACCCTTGGGCTGTTATAAATGATGCTGAGCTCTCCGCTGTCATTTCAGCCTTAGCTGTAATGTAATTAGGCAGAAGGTCTTCCTAAGGACGCGGGCAAATTTCCTCAATGGCCTTTTCTCTGATTGAACTAAAGACCGTTGTCTTAATAAGCTTGTACCACTTGCTTTAAGCATCACATGTCTTTAAAATGTAAACATTTTTATTAAATCATCAAAGATTTGAACATTGTAATCAGAATTAGAAATGATATGCCTTCCACCCCTATACTGATCAGTAACACACACCCATCGTTTACGTCGTTATTTTTCTGGTGTTTGCAAGTGGATCTGGGTTCCTCTCATATCAAGAGTTCATTTTTCTCTAAATTAGTCTTTACCTGGTTTTCAGTTGCTTTGAAAGAAAGAAATGTAATAAATCAAAATTATTTTTCAATTTTGACACTAAAAAAAAGAGTTGGTCTTTATTCACTGTTGAGTATCTTCTGCCAGTCCTGTTGTCAATGCAACGCTTTCCTTAATTATAAATAAGGGTATTATCCTTATTGATCCTTAAGGATATTATCTTCAAGTATTCCTCATCCTTTAGACAGCTTTTTGTCCAGTCCTGGGTTTGTCAATCGCAGAAGATGTTTCTCTGTATTTGTTCATTATGCTTCAGATACCACACCTTGAAAATCAAGTGATGCGAGCGATTTCGCTCAATGTTTTCTACTTCTTTATGCAAGTCAAGGTTGTTATAATAGTAGAAAACACTAGTGGAGGCTTTGAGTAAATTGCTGATGCTCATAATGCTTTTCCCATGGCTTACCTTGTTATTTACATACTTTACCATATACTGTACCATACCTCTGTGGGCTTTTCAATGCTTGCCTATGATTTAATTGTGCTTTAGTACACTTTGCTATGCTTGTACTATGGTATACTTTTAGAAAGGACCAGTGTTGTGTTCTTTTTTTTATAATTACAACATGATTTATAATAAGTTAATATGTGCAGTTGACTCTGCCTCTTCTGGTTAAGTGTATTCTCAGCTCCAACCCCAGAAAACCCCAGGTTTGCTGTAACATGTGTTTCATCAAAACTGCACATTTGGAGCCTGTATAGCCAATGGAAGTGTGAAGCAGGTAAAACTCACCCGATCGGTGGAGTCGATGGGGGCTCCCTGACCACAAAGCAGGGCCACAGACGCTACACACCCCGTCAGAGCTGCAATGAAAACAAACTGACTGAGCCACTGCACGGGAGCTGAGCACATCACCTGCTACTGACTGAGCCACTGCACGGGGGCTGAGCACATCACCTGCTACTGACTGAGCCACTGCACGGGGGCTGAGCACATCACCTGCTACTGACTGAGCCACTGCACGGGGGCTGAGCACATCACCTGCTACTGACTGAGCCACTGCACGGGGGCTGAGCACATCACCTGCTACTGACTGAGCCACTGCACGGGGGCTGAGCACATCACCTGCTACTGACTGAGCCACTGCACGGGGGCTGAGCACATCACCTGCTAAACAGCAGGGCAGCTCTGCCTTAGAACCTATTAACACTGAACCTCACTTCTATAGACAGACAAGCCTATGAGCACAGCACAATATAGCACAGTATGATGCATTATAGTATAGTGTAGAGTAGCAAACTAATGTGGAGTTTAGTAAAGTATAGCATCACAGTGTAGAATATAGAAGAGTAAAGCATATCAATGTAATATATAGTATAGTATAGCACAGCAGTGTGGAGTAGTGGATATCACTGTATATGTATCACAGTATAATATATAGTCTTAATATAGCATTGCATAGCATAGCAATGTAGAGTATAGTATATGATAGTGCAACATTGTCTAGTGTGTGTAATATAGTATAGCATATCACAACATACAGTAGGGTATACCATGTTTAAGAATAGTATAGAAAGGTAATATATAGCATATAGCATATCATAGTATAGCATGGCATAGTAATGTAGAGTATAGCATAGTGTAGAGGCTCCTATTAGGGAAGTTATCAAAGTATCTTTTTTACCATTTGAGAAATATGGCCAAACTTAGATTAATTATTTCTGTATCTGATGCTGAGAGACTAATGCATGCCTTTGTTTCATCTAGAATTGATTATTGTCATGCACTTTTTTTCTGGTGTCCCAAAACGTGTGGTATCCCGCTTGCAGCTTGTTCAGAATACCGGCGCTAGTATTCTAACTAAAACCAGGAACAGTGAACACATTACCCCTGTTTCAGCCGCTTTACACTGGCTCCCTGTGCAGTATAGAATTGATTGTAAGATTTTGCTGTTAACTTACAAGGCCCTGAATGGATTAGCACTGAGTTATTTGCAGGAGTTACTGACCCTGCATCTTCCAAACCGCACTCTGAGATCACAGGATGCGGGGCTGCTGGTTATTCCGAGGGTCAACAAAAGCAACACGGGAGGAGGGAGGGCTTTTTCTTGTAGAGCTCCGAAATTATGGGATGCTCTGCCTTCGTTTGTCAGGGAAGCTGGGGCCGTTACAGTTTTCAAGTCAAGACTAAAAATGCACTTTTATAAAATGGCTCTCTTACCTTTGTGGGTGTTAATGTAATTGTAAAATTGCTGCTTTTGTATTGTGTATAGTGTCATTTGAATCTATTATTAAATGACTGTGGCAGTTGTATGTGTGACACGCTATACAAATGCATTGTGGTTTGTTCTTTTTTTTCTGCTATGTACTGTGCAGTGCTTTGCGAGACTTTTGTATAAAAAGCGCTATATAAATGCAATCAATAATAATAATAATATCCCACAGTAATGTACAGCGAAGTATAAGAGCAGTACACTGACCTGCATAGTGCAGCGCAGTCCAGCCCTGGCAGTCAGATAGGTCAGCCGGGATGTTGTGCTATAAAGGAACAATTCAAACAAAAATAAATGCTTTTTCCATGCTTCTATAATTTGGCATATGCACATGTTTCCAAGAGCACACTAGAGATGGAAAGCAGCTTCTGCTTCCATGATAACCAGAGGAATAATGCAAACTCCCTTCAGTGGCCTCGCTGGAATCTGGAGACCAAGTTAAAGCTAATGTTTTAAAGCACTGATGAAGAATGCTGTTACTCTGTAATAAACCGTGTGCAGATGTGTTAAACAGAGTTCAGCTCTGCAGAAATTCCAGATCTACCACATTACAAGAGATTCTAATTCCAGAACTAATCAGCCCAGTGATTGAACCCTGCCTGTCACGCTTCCACTGGGGCATGGCTTTGGCTAGAGGCAGGCTCGTTTAAAGAAGTCCCTGGGGGGCTGTGTTCAATGACGGGGCTTCTGTTTTCATTTAGTTTCCAGAGCAATTACAGGGGTTCTAATTGGTAATATAATACTTTGTCCATAGTCTCCCACATTTCTCTTCCAGTGTGCCGCAATCTACCTTTATCTAAAAGTGCTCTAAGCTTCTTTTTTTCTAATCTCTTTTTTTAAATTAAATTTTTAGATTTGACCCCGTTTTTTTCCTCCCAATTTGAAATGCCCAATTGTAGGTTTTTAGGCTCAGCTCACCCCTACCACCCCTGCGCTGACTCGGGGGCGGCGAAGACGAACACAAGCTGTCCTCCGAAGCGTGTGCCGTCAGCCGACCGCTTCTTTTCACTCTGCAGGCCCGCCGTGCAGCTGCCTCAGAGCTACAGCATCGGAGGACAACGCAGCTCTGGGCAGCTCACAGGCAAGCCCGCAGGCACCCGGCCAGCCTGCAGGGGTCGCTGGTGCGCGGTGAGCCGGAGGACACCCTGGCAAAACTAAGCCCGCCCCCTGGGAGCTCCCGTCCACGGTCGGCAGCGGAATAGCCTGGACTCAAACCGGCGACCTCTATAGGGAGCATCCAGCACTGCACGCGGAGCGCCTTTACCGGATTGGCCACTCAGGAGCCCGCATATATTTTCATGATTTCATGAATACTGATTTGAGAGCTCTATAAGGAATGGAAGTGCAGGCCTGGTGAGACAGATGGTATTCCTCTGCAATCACTGAATCCTACCCAGGCACGTACCTGCAGCAGTGTCTTCACACACTGGGGTTGGCTGTGTTTAGCAGCTAGATGCAGAGCGCTGCAGCCTAATAACACAAGCAAGCAGGTTAATGAGCGGCAGTCACCCTAGATCACTTCAAACCATGCCAGGGTTACAATCTGCTGTTGCTTTTCCTCCCGGATCCATGGAATAACTTTTTGGTAATTCTGAAGAGCAGCGTTTTTTGTTTTTTTTACAGTTAACTGTAACCCACTGGGAAAACTAATCACAAATGTTCCTACTCCAAAATAACCCTTAAAGTGTAAGTAGAATATGAGCAAACTCAGCTTGTACAGTTTTTGTGAAAAATATGCCAAGGGTTTTCACTATGAGTAGCACTTCCTGTGCAGCGTTTCCAATGGCTGTGTGCTCACAGAGCAGTTACTTAGTAAATACATGCCTACTTGCACATAGTTACAATGTTATTATGCATAGTTACAATGTGCTTCATGTGTTAATCTTTGTGCTTGATATAACACTAACCTTAATCCTTGTCCCATCCTCTTTCTGATTCAATTGTGTGCTTACATATGATGCACTAATGATTCTGTTAAAAGATTGACGATTCTCAAATCCACACCAGTGCAAGCTCACCTTCCTTGTCTCGTGCCTGACCGTCTGTCCCGTGTGCCAACATCATGTCCAAACACTCTGCAATACCTCTTGATGCAGCTAGGTGGAACCTGAGAGCAGAGAGGAGAGAGAGAGTAGAGAGGAGGGGAAGAGGAGAGAGAAGGGGGTGAGGGGAGAATGGAGGGAGAAGAGGAGGGTTAATAGCAGAAAGGAAGGGTTAAGGTTAGGGTCAAGTTCATGACAGGGTCAGGATCAGGGTCAGGGTCGGGCTTGCTTCAGTGAAGCTGACTCACGAGGAGCGTCCCTTCTCGTCCAGCTTGGTGGGTCGGATGGTCCTCCGGGAGAGGACGGCCGAGACCTTCTCCACATCCCCCCGATCAACTGCGGAGAGCAGCTTCTGATCATCCCTCCCCCAGCGCTCCACCTGGAAACCACGGCCACATTAATACCACTCAATCACAGCCTATACAGAGATTACCTCAGTGAAGCACAGCAGAGTGTGATAACGCACAGTGAAGCACAGCAGAGTGTGATAACGCACAGTGAAGCACAGCAGAGTGTGATAACGCACAGTGAAGCACAGCAGAGTGTGATAACGCACAGTGAAGCACAGCAGAGTGTGATAACGCACAGTGAAGCACAGCAGAGTGTGATAACGCACAGTGAAGCACAGCAGAGTGTGATAACGCACAGTGAAGCACAGCAGAGTGTGATAACGCACAGTGAAGCACAGCAGAGTGTGATAACGCACAGTGAAGCACAGCAGAGTGTGATAACGCACAGTGAAGCACAGCAGAGTGTGATAACGCACAGTGAAGCACAGCAGAGTGTGATAACGCACAGTGAAGCACAGCAGAGTGTGATAACGCACAGTGAAGCACAGCAGAGTGTGATAACGCACAGTGAAGCACAGCAGAGTGTGATAACGCACAGTGAAGCACAGCAGAGTGTGATAACGCACAGTGAAGCACAGCAGAGTGTGATAACGCACAGTGAAGCACAGCAGTGTGATAACGCACAGTGAAGCACAGCAGAGTGTGATAACGCACAGTGAAGCACAGCAGAGTGTGATAACGCACAGTGAAGCACAGCAGAGTGTGATAAAGCACAGCGAAGCACAGCAGAGTGTGATAAAGCACACTGAAAGAATGATAAAGCATAAGCAAGCATTGTAAAGCATAGATAGTTATGGTAAATCATAACAAAAGCATAGCAAAGTGTAATAAAGCATCGGCAAGCATTCTAAAACACAGTAAAAGCATAGTAAAGTAATAAAGCACAGTGAAAGCATGATACATCTCAGTTTAGCATTGTAAAACCCAGAGAGGTGTGGTAAGGCATATTAAAAAACATGCCAACTGTGGTAAATGCATAGTATAACCATGGGGAAGGGATGGGAACATTGCAAAATGTGGTAACCGTGTATAAGGGATCTCATAATGCTGAACAACATAGTGCTGACTGAAGCGGGTCGAGACAGGACTCACGTGGGAAAAAATAAGCCAACAGCCAAGCTCTATTGTGTGTTGTGAAACTCCTGGTCTCAAGCATCGCTTCAAAATAACTTCATGATCACCAGAACATGAACCACGAGAAAGTGGGCCAGCTCCCTTCAAGGGACATTATGTACAATCGTTTAATATTTCAGTCCTTAAATTTCAAACGCGATTGCAGCTAACAAAGCAATTCCATTAATTGTAGCACCTCCGTTCGTTTTAATTTGTCTGAAATGTGCAGTTTCGAAAGAAACACGAGCTATGATACTACACTGGGTTAAATAAATTTATGTTTGCAAGCCTTGCTTTCAGTTACTGTTACACTTCCTGGGTTATCTGGAGGGTACCCCCCCACACCTTCACTTTATTTATTTACAAATTGATTAATCTGATTACTTAAACTATGCATCGGAAATTAGTTTGACATAATTAATTATCCTTCTAGATGATATTATAACAATTACATTAGCAGAGCTGGTTTTGCTGGGTAATTGAGGGGAACTAAGCACTTTGCAGAAAGTTTTAAGCCATTCTTAATAATTTCTGCTAAATGAAGCCATGGAGACTGTACTGCTCCCTCCCTCACCCCCCTAAAAGAAAGGGTGCTCCCTCCAGTCCAGGGCAGGCTTGATGCATGGGGACTGAACTGCTCCCTCCTTCACCCCCCTAAGAGAAAGGGTGCAGCCTCCAGTCCAGGGCAGGCTTGAGGCATGGAGACTGAACTGCTCCCTCCCTCACCCCCCTAAGAGAAAGGGTGCTCCCTCCAGTCCAGGGCAGGCTTGTTGGATGGAGACTGAACTGCTCCCTCCCTCTCTCACCCTCCTAAGAGAAAGGGGGCTCCCTCCATCCAGTCCAAGGCAGGCTTGAGGCATAGAGACTGAACTTTCTTTCTTTCGTTCTTTCTTTCTTTCATTCTTGAGCAACAACATACAGCAATATTATCAAAACAAATACACTTACAGCAACTGGAGATGACGAACAGGAAAATAATTTCTTCATGGTTGTCCCCCTGGTGAACTCCAGCACAGAAACAGTTTAGCAAGATGTATTCTGCGTTCCAGCTAGAAGGCCGTGTGTCTTGAGGAATCGGATCGGTTTTTGTTGCTGTTGTTGTTTCCAGACCTGAAGTGGATGAAAGAGAAAACCTGAAACTCAAAGCTGCCCAGGCATTTCTAAAAGACCCAGAGGAGGCGAATCCTCACTCCCCTTACTTTGAACACAGGAATGCGTCTCACATGCTGGTGGTTTCTGTTTTGTTTAAACGTGTGTCTGCTTTAAGGTATGGGCGTGGAATTCTTGTAACTCAAAACCCAAATATCCTGGAGGTAAAGTTTTTAACAGCTGTTCACTACCTCCCTCCTTCTCTCTCCCTCTCTTCCTCCCTCCTTCTCTCTCCCTCTCTTCCTCCCTCCTTCTCGCTTCCTCTCTTCCTCCCTCTTTCTCTCTCCCTCTCTTCCTCCCTCCTTCTCTCTCCCTTCCTTTCCTCCCTCCTCTTTCCTTTTATTTTTTACACTCAACTCCACATTGTAATAATTAAAAACAATGCATTCAGTATGCTATATTCCCTTATCGGAACTCTTCAATACAGTACAGCAACTTTGCTTAACTCTCCCAGTATTATGCTCAATGCATTCCCACAGTGATATTAATCAGAGTGTCACTAACTCCCATTATGGTGCATTGCTCCCATTCAACAGTGTTGATACCTACCATCATCTCACAAGTTTAACAGCTACATGCAAACATTTTCAAACTAATTGCTCTAATTGCCTAGTATGTGTAACACAGGCTAGATCAGCCCAAACATCTCTATATCAGACCCAGCGGCATCTAGTGATTAGAAACAAAGGATAATTTTGTATTGCTGGCAATACACAGACGTGCACTAGATGGCGCTCTTACAACCTGGCTAGCCTGGGTTACATATGGCACATGTAACGTATTTGGCACAGTCTAGTTCTACAGAAATCCTTTGGAAATAATAATATGAACAAATGCATTCAATTACAACGAAATAGCCTGGAGATTCTATCTGAACAAGAGTGAACCAGGCGGGGAAAACGTCCTTTCACATGACATGCTTTTTAAAGTTGTTCAAATGTAAGATTATTTTGTTGTATTGTTTGCCTGTTGACAGTATGTGGGAAGTGAAAACTCTCTAGCGAGGTCCATGGTGAGACCAGAGAAACGTGGCTTTAATAGAGGGCAGGCCTAACTGAAGGGATGTGACGTCTCTCTCGTAAGAGATGAATATGGTAGAATTTGGACCATTTGAAACGGTTCTTTTTTACACATGCTTGAACAAGGCGCCATTTATTTGAGTTTATTCTCGGTTTCAGTCAGGTTTAGATTCTTATAGGGTTAGTTTTTTTCGGACATGCGTTTGAGCTACATGGTGTAATTTTCAGAGGGTTTTTAGTTTTTCTATCATTATTTCTTGTTTTAATTTGTAACTATTAAACACTCACTGTGATATTGAAATTAAATTAAATTTCTTTTGTTATTAAAAAAAAAACAGTCTTGTGAACATTATACTGCATAATAAGTGGGGGGGGGTGATATTAATAAAATAAAGAAATAATACCACAACTAATAATAATAATAATAATAATAATAATAATAATAATAATAATAATAATAATAATAATATCCATATTTATATTTAAAAGGTATTTTTTAATATAATTCTGAATACCTTTACTACGGTAAAAATCTCAGATACTTCGTTTTTTTAACAGGACAACCTGACATTAAATTAATTGTGTAATATGTCTTCAATCTCGGCTCAGAGTTCTTTTTATCGCGCTCAGTTTCAAAGCAAGTTTGCCCAGCCTGGCCCAGCATCAAGTATTCTCAACTAAAAAACTAAAACCATTAATTTTTCTCTCTCCCACTCCCTCACTTTGGGTGTCCAACTGTACACTCCCATCCCCTCTCTCCCTCCCTCCCTCTCTCTCTCTCTATCTCCCACCCTCTCTCCCTCCCCCACCCTCTCTCCTCCCTCTCTCCCTCTCTCTCCCTCTCCCTTTCTCTCCCTCTATGTCTCTCCCACCCTCTCTCTTCCCCTCTCTCCCCTTTTTTCTATATCTCCCCATCTCTCCCTCTCCCTATCCCACCCTCTTTCTCTTCCTCGCTCTCTCTCCCACCCCCTCTCTCCCTGTCCCTCTCTCTCCCACCCTCTCTCTCTCTCTCTCTCTATCCCTCTCTCCCTATCCTCTCTCTCTCTCTCTCTCTCTCTCTCTCTCTCTCTCTCTCTCTCTCTCTCTCTCTCTCTCTCTCTCTCTCTCTCTCTCTCTCTCCCTCCCTGTCCTCCCTCTCTCCCACCCTCTCTCTGTTTCTCTCTCTCTCACTCCTCCCTCCTGCACATTTCCACACCTGGTTACAATCCACTGCAGGCTGCAACATGTTAGAGACTCTTAGATTGGGAATGGAATCCTGATTTTCCAAAATAACAAACATCCAGTCATAAACAAAAAAAAAAAAAATGAACGTTGATGCAGACAATAAACAATATATTTGGAGGAATATATTTGGATATATATATATATATATATATATATATATATATATATATATATATATATATATATATATATATATATATAAAGCAAGTTAACAACATTGAAGCTGTCTCCCCGTCACTGTACAAGGAAGGTATCAGTATTATTTAGTAATGATAATTTAATAGAATGCAGAATTACTGTGTGTCTATTCACAGTGTATACTTACCTTGTTGTAATTGCAGTGTAGCGTGTGTGTGTGTGTATTTAGCAACATTGTGTAGCAATCACAGTGTACAATTCATAAATATATATGATTACAAGACATGATTATTAATATTGTATATTATAGTTTCCTCGAATAGTCTGCTTTCTTACTGGGGGAACTCATTAAAAAGCACAGAATCCAGTATTTTCTCTGCCAATTGTGCACTGCCCCCTGGGAGCTCCTGTCCACAGTTGGCAGTGGAATAGCCTGGACTCGAACCGGCAACCTCTAGGCTATAGGGGGCATCCCGCGCACCCCGTGGAGTTCCACTCGGGAGCCAAAGCTGAGCCTCCTTCCATCTCCAAGCCAGTCGTTTATTTACACCCAGGAGCTCACTGCACGTCTGGCCAGCAGGGGTCGCTGTAGCGCGGTGAGGAGAAACAGGGCCTGCAAATTAAATACAACACCAAATTGATTACAACACTAGATCTATTATTTGCCCATGCTGTGTTGATCGGACGGCTGCTGATCATCAATGTCATCAATATACCAGGCTATAGATGTTTCTTATGGTACTTCATGTAAACAGATTCTCTGGCAGTCAAACTTAGCTGTTAGGTTGTTGCAAAATGGCGGTCCTTTTCGATAGCTGGCTTGTACAAAACCTTTTATTTGAGAAGGAAACAGTATCACAATAAATGATTCATGGCTTCAGTGCCTAGGCTTGTAAGAAGGAATGTAAACGTTGATTGAAGGCTTGGGACAGTGCTGAGTGATGCATTTTCTTTGGCGAGGATGCGTTTGCTTGTCTTTTTCATGTTCAATAAAAACACTTGGCGGGACATTTTGGATTTTCTTTTTGGCTTCAAAAGTCAGCAGTTTCAAATATTCCTTCTCTTGGCTTGTTGGTCTGCAGAGGTTTTAGGCAAGAAGTTCTGTGTTACTCTCATAAAACAATAAAGATCATTAGAGCTAGTTGTATATATAGCTAACAAAGTAAAGCCATCAATTTGGCATTTGCGTTTGACAGCTTCACAGCCCGCCATTGGGCAGTTTTGAAAGAAACATTCATTTAAAATATCTGGTTCTGCGCTAGGTCAAAAAAGCATGTCTGGTACTTTCTCTGCAGGAAGTCTGGAACCGATTCCCTTACTTTGACAGCAGTGTCTTCTGGGTCAAGTTACTGGCAGACAGCAATAGGCAATCCGGGAAACAGCTGCTTGTTTATTGAAGGGGGTGGGAACTATTTTTTATTATTTAGTGGTCGCAAATTGGTTTTATCATTTTCTCCCTAATTTGGAATAACCAATTTTTAGGATACCATCCCCGCGCTGACTCAGGAGAGACGAAGACGGACACCCACTGTCCTCGGAAGCGTGTGCCGTCAGCCGACCGCTTCTTTCCATGCTGCAGACTCACCATGCAGCCGCCTCAGAGCTACAGCGTCGGAGGACAGCGCAGTTCTGGGCAGCTTACAGGCAAGCCCTGCAGGCACCCAGCCAGACCACAGGGGTCGCTGGTGCGCTGTGCCAGACCACAGGGGACCTACCCCCCCCCCCCCCCCCACCACCCCCCCCACCTGGTCTATTGTATGCCACCTCTGTTGGCAGTGGAATAGCCTGGACTCGAACAGGCAACGTCCAGGCTGTAGGGCACATCCTGCACTCCACGAGGAGAGCCTTTACTGGATGTGCCAGTCGGAGCCTAGGAACCATTTTTAAATGCGGCCCCATTCACTGGGGGCAGAGTGTTGCCAGGATACAGTTTATCATGCGCCAGCTGGCAGTTAGACGTGATTCTGAAAGCTATTTAGGTCCAGGGCTGCTTTCAGCTTTAAAAAGCCATGAAGACGTGACGTGAAACTGATCCAAACAACAAGGAGTATCGTCAAGATCATTCTCATATTTCAGGCCATGCGAAAGTAATTTGGTAAATAAAGACCACCAAAATATATATTTCTTTACGTATTATTTTAATCAGCTATTTCAAAACACAATGCACACAGATGGCACAGCACTAGCCAATGTTATACAGGCAGGCACTACACGTTACTGACTGTCTGTCAATCAATCAATCAAGCTTTATTTTATTTAGCGCCTTTCATAGTGGACCACCTTCGCAAAGCGCTTTACAGAATGCAGTAACAAAGTCTAGCTCATACAAGAAATACATCAGCAACAGTGAACTAGGGTCAGTTGGTGTACAAATAACTAAGCTTTGTCCCAGTCAATCTTACCTCTACTGTATAGCCATGAAGAGAGCTGCGAGAGATTATGCGAGGTGCTTTTGTGCACAAGAGTTGGAGAGAAAGCATACAGTGAGAAATCAAATGTCAAGCCTCAGTGTGTTCTGATTTGATGTTACTGTCATAGCTTACCATGCTGATGTAACATAGAGCATATTTATAACACCCTTACACCTTGCATTTACACTTCCACTAGGTTTACATATAGAACACTAGATAAGTTTACATATATAACACTAGACAAGTTTACATATAGAACACATGACAAGTTTATATATAGGACACTAGACAAGTTTACATATAGGACACTAGACAAGGTCACATATAGAACTCAAGACAAGGTCACATATAGGACACTAGACAAGGTCACATATAGAACTCAAGACAAGGTCACCTATAGGACACTAGACAAGGTCACATATAGGACACCAGTTCTGCATATCCCCTATGGTAGTTTCATTAAAGGTAAAACAACTTCCACAGGAAATATTGCATTTTTGGCCATCAGTTGTAGGCCAGCTCCTGTCTTTTTCAATAAATTCTTTGTCCTTTGTGCCTGCCTGTCATAGTGTATTAAAGGACTGTGTGTTGACTGTCCATGCATATTTTCCTATGCAGTAAACGTCAGTGCTAAGGATATTAATCTGTAATTGTATTATCTGTAGCTCGTGCAATTGCAGGTTTTCATTGCATAAACCGGATATGTTAAAGGAAACTGAGATCTAACCAGATGAGCTCAGTGTGCCTTTTATTAATATTCCACTTGTACATCATGTTAGATTGATTATGCGAGAGATAGGAATTGCACAGCCATTAGCGGGTGTAAACACAGATTATTAATAGGAGCGGGAGGGATAGATTGCATCTTGGTTTCTTGCACTGAGTGAGGTTTACAGAACCTGCTTTGAAAGCCACAGTTCTCCTGTTGAGGTAGGGGGAAGCCTTGCACTGTTGCTCAGAAACAGGGTAGGTAATGCTCTAAGCAGAAACGGTGATAGGGAGTTATAGAGCGCACTCATAATAGGATATTAACAAATTATGCAGTGATAGAATCCATTTGAAATGAATCAGACATTGACAGAAAGCTTGAACGAGGTGGAATGTCTGCAGTGAGGTCAGTATAAAAATGACCACTAGGGCACCGACGATTTCTCTTGTCCCCACCCCACCCCTTCCAAAAGAAAAACCCAGTGAGTTCAACAGTTCCATTTAAAGGGATGAGAAATTATTGGTGCACACCTCACTCTCAGTCAGCATAACTATTTTATTTATAAACGACGGTAGCCTTGTAGTGGCTATAAGAAATACCCCCTGTTCTTTACTGTAGGGGGGGCAGGTTAATGGTTACACTCTGGTATACCAGCTATACTTGAAGTCTTGATTCTGAGATTGAGACTCCTTCTGATTCATCAGGATGTGATGAGATTGAAACCGAGAGCAATCTCCTGCTCTCCTGCTCTCCTGCTCTCCTGATCTGCTCTCCTGATCCCCTGCTCTCCTGATCGTCTGCTCTCTTGATCTGCTCTCCTGCTCTCCTGATCTGCTCTCCTGATCGCCTGCTCTCTTGATCTGCTCTCCTGCTCTCCTGATCCTCTGCTCTTCTATTCTCTGGATCTGCTCTCCTGATCTCCTCCTCTCTTGTTCTCTTGATCTGCTCTCCTGATATCCTGCTCTCCTGTTCTCCTGATCTTCTCTCCTGCTCCTCTGATCTACTCTCCTGATCTCCTGCTTTCTTGATCTGCTCTCATGCTCTCCTGATCTCCTGTTCTCCCGCTCTCCTGCTCTCCTGATCTGCTCTCTTGATCTGCTCTCTTGATCTGCTCTCCTGCTCTCTTAATCTGCTCTCCTGATCCCCTGATCTCTTGATCTGCTCTCCTGATCTCCTGTACCAACATGAAGAGCAATCTTGGCTTCCTCTGACCTCTGGACAAGTGTGATCTTGTCTTGGGTCTACATTGTTAACCTGTTTGTCTACATCTTTTATATCTTGACACAGTCCTGCCGAATGAGTTGAGACATGTTTTATAGTTTGTGCTCAGGTGGAGTGGCCTGGGTCAGCTTTGATCTGGATTCACCTCTGAAAGAATGAGAATAGAGATCAAGATACTTACAATACAAACAAGTGCAGTGCCAGTGGCTATGAAAGAGCAAACTGTTTCAAATGTCAAGCTGATAAAAGGTTTGGCTGAGAAACATGAACTGGATACTGGTTTAGAGGAGTTATCTTACTCCTGCCGAACCAGTAAAAGTAAAATGTATTCATAGCAATTTCTGACTAAGGTTGCTCCTTTTCAACATTCATTTGTCAGGGGGCTTAAAAAAAATACTGTAATAAATCACTCATTATAGAGATCTGACTTCCTTATTGCAACACCATGAAACCTGTTAATTATACATCAGGCTTCACCACATTCAGTTCATGAGTCAGCTCCTGCAAAAATAAACGTCTTTAAGAAGCTCTCCTAGTCATCATACAGGATCTCCTATGTATCTAAAACAGTGCAGGACCCTTAGATAATCTAAACAGCAGAACGTTTGTCTGCTTGACATTGTTTCATCCAAAATTGGCTTTACCTTTTATCAGCACTAGAAATATTATCAGCTCTCTCCCACCAGATCCACCGAATCTGCACTGTGAACTTGGGAGACGAGATACTCAACCATTCTTTCATAAATTCCCAGGCTGTTGCAAGATACCAGCATGTTGTAATAACTACGTATTCAGATTTTATATTTGGATCATGTTTGGAATCATTCTGATTGTATTGCATTGACTAAAATATCGTTTATTCGGGAGCGTCTCTTCAGTTGCAGTTTCCAGATTAGATCAGCCAGGGTGTCTGTATTGTGGCAAAAGCGCCATCTAGTGCGCATCTGTACTGCCGACAATACACATCACTGTTCATTGGGTGATCCAGGCTTACTTACTGCTATAGAAAATTTGCTTATCTCGCCTGCATTACACAGACACTTTGCTATTCTCGCCTACATTACAGTCACTGCTGCATGGACTTTAGTCATGGAATTGAAAATGAGGCTTGGTGTGCTAGCTACTGTCCCGGCCGCTGCAGCCTCTGATCGGTGGAGTAAATCGATCATTCGTGCACCTCCAATAAAGCAGGAAGAAATCGATGACTGGGCAAATAATCATATGCAAATTCCTAACAGCACACAGCAAAGGATACAGCAACTGGATCGAGGTTCCAGTCATGAAATTGAAGGTGAATTAGCAAGCGTCTTATCTGGCTATCGGAAAGTGAATACTGCGCTGTGATTAACTTACATCCTCAAAGTGTTTATCTGTCAGTTTTAGCTCGAGAACGTTTAATTGAACTAATATGCACAGCGTTGATATTAAGTACCTGTTTAATTGTTTCCATGTGTACTGGTATTAATCGTGTGGGGGTGAATTCTTTCTAAATACAGTTAAGAGGCAGGAGAATGTAAAGGATGCCCTTTTTGTCATGCATTTTGTGACAGTGCCTCTTTGCTGATTCAAACACACTGTGTATTATTTTAACACGAATAAAAACTTAACCCAGTGACAGACGCTCACTCCCAGGTGTACTGCAGTGTCACCACTTTCCTGGGGGGCCCGTTTAATCGTTTTTTTAATGTAAAAATATGTGCTGTGGTGCACATGTAATATGCCAGCTGTTAAACAAAGTTCAAGAATACATTTTGAATTGATAAGTCTTTTATTGTGACATCAGTAGACGCACCATATACAGGGTGTCCCACGAATGCTGAAGGTGTTTGTTTTCCCAATAACTTTAAAAAGTTTTAATTGTTATTTTTCATAACTGCTGAATGTTAAGCAGCGTTTCACAATGTGTTCAGTGTTATATTTGACTATGTATGAAGTTACCGCTGTGTTTTGAATCTTGTGCAGTTGTGCTGAATTCATATTAAATGTGTTCATAATTCACGAGACACCCTATATAACCACCATATACCACAAACAGTACATGTACACACAGGCTAATATATTATTATTATTATAAATAAATGCTAATAAGTACAGCATATTTATAGTAAGATCGGCAATATTCTGAATACGAGTATTCTGAAAAAGACGTGGAATTATAACGCTACAGGGTTACACACACTGTATAATTCACAAAGTATAAGTGTATAATTTACAGTACATACATGATGTATTTGGATTTATTTAGAAAACATTACCCATTTATAAATAATCTGTTAAACTACACAGCGCCCTGCACCGAAAACAAGGTTACGTTTCTCATATTGTTATGTGACGATACATCGCTAAACCGGGTGGTTCTTGTTATTTTGCAGAAAATTAGAACCGGTGTCTCTTCTTTTTTTTTTTTTTTGTGCAGTCATTTTTTCTCTTCTTTGCTTCTTTGGGAAAGCGATGAAAATTTTTTTTTTTTCCCCTCAGGAATCACATCGAGAATCAGACACAAAAATGCAACGCCTTATTTCAAGCTGCAACTCCGCTGCAGTTTGACCGGCTGCAGGTAGCAGACAGCTGCGCACCGAGCCTCGTAAATAAAGTCTGTTTTTATTTTAATTTTAGTTTTGATAAAATATCGTTTTCAGCGTTGGAAGTAAAAGCAAAGTATATTTCGGCTGACGATCATGTCAAGAAATTTTCCAAAGAAACTTTACGTGCAGGTGGAACTGTTTTACACATCTTGTAATGTGGCTGAAGAAAACACGATCGATCGCTATTCCTACTCCTTTCGGTTGCATCCAAGTTAAATCCTGCATGGGACAAACAACAGGACGACGAAAATCCTGCATATATGGCCTGTATTAAACAATGCCAGATGCCCTTGAGAGTTTTCGGACTGTTTCTAATCGATTTCCACATCTGTGTAACTTGGTAAAGCCTTGCCTTGCATTTCCAACCAATTAAATGGATGCAGACCGTGCTGTCTCAATGTATGAGCAAGCCTTCACACCAGAGACAGAGAATGTCGAAAGCAACTTGCCTTTAGCAAATGACAGCGCTCTGTTTCAGTAAGGAAGCAACTACCACTATTTTAAGGCTTTGTAGTGCTCTGAAATATTATCTGCTTAGGTTTATTTAATGTTTAAACAGGTCTGTGAAATCCTAATTTTACTCCATAACCTACTCAGGAAAAATCTGTACATTCTCCATGATTTAAGTGGAACCCTAATGAGCAGGTCTCAAATGAGCAGTTTTGAAAGAAAAACCTGTATTTACAAAACATGTATTTTCATTATAAAACTTGATATCTGTTACTGCACTAGGCTAAATAATTCTCTGTTTGCAAGCCATGTGTTGTATTTCCTTAACTGGCTTCTTTCCTGTCAGTAACTCTGCTGTTTTCCCTGTTGAAAACATGACCTAAAAAAAACAAAGCAGTAAAGAACTCCTGGAAGGCAAGGCACGCAAACGGAGAACTTAGTGCAGTACCAGATACCTGTTTTAAGATGAAAATACCACGTGTGTTTCTTTCAAAACTGCACATTTCAGATCTTTAGCAAATGTAAGAGTAAAACGGATCAGATTTATGGAATTATTCTGTGAGCTACAATTGCTTTTGCTGTCTCTCTGGATGATAAAATGCACGGCTGTTCTAACAAATAAAGACAGGGGTCGAGTTCTTGTGCGCAGTAGTGGCTGTCGATGAAGGCAAGAGCGACCTCTTCGCGTAGGACTGAAATGCCTGCTGGCTGTGGCTTTCCATTGGGTTCAGAGGGATGGCTACCTGGGCCCTTTTGGACTCTACACCGAAGTCCAAAGCTACCAGGTAGGAATTGGAGAAAGGGAAAGCGGAGAGCCTCCAAAACAAATTCTTCAGCGCCTTCCTGAACTCTTTCCTCATCAGGCAGTAAATGAGCGGATTGAGGCAGCTGTTGGTGTGGGCAAGGCAGATAGTGACAGGGAACACGTACGTGTGGACGATGTTGTAAGCCACGTTGTCCACCTCCAGCAGCTTGACCAGGACCCCCCAGAACGTGATGACGTGGTTGGGGAGCCAGCAGATGAAGAAGGAGAAGACCACGATCATCACAGACTTGGTCACTTTATTTTGCCGCTCTGGGTGGATGTAATTGAGGTGCTGCTGTTTCAGGAAGCGAAGCAGGAGGAGGTAACAGATTAAAATGATGGCTAAGGGAATCAGGAAACCCAGAACGATTTTCTGAAGGTGATACATGGCGAGCCAGAATCCATTCCCGGGCAGACGCAGTAAGCAGGCCTGGTCGCTCCCCACCGTGTCGAGGGTGGTGAATGCGACGGTGGGCACAGTGGCCAGGAAAGCCACGAGCCAGATGAGGAAGCTGATCCAGCGGGCTGCGCAGTGCCCGTGCAGGGCTGGCGGTTTGATAGCGCTGGACACGGAGCAGTAACGGGTCACGCTCATTGCGGTGAGGAAGAACACGCTGGTGTAAGCGTTGAGCACGGTAACGGAAGGAATGATTTTACACATGACCAGACCAAAGGGCCAGCTGAAGTCCAGGGCCATTTCCACGGCCCAGAAAGGCAGGACCAACACAAACTGGATATCTGTTACAGCCAGATTGAACACGAACAGGTTGATGCTGGATTTTTGGGTGTGTTTGCCAGTTCGCAGTAGGTGTAGAACGAGTACGTTCCCAACCAGGCCCATGGCACAGACCAAAGAGTAAACTATTGAGATGCTGATTCTAAGGGCCAGCGAGCTCTGATCTTCCCTCTCATACCCCTGGCTATATGAGCTCCGGTTCACGCAGCACTCGGAGGATGAGTTGGTGTATTTGTGAAAGCTGAAGGATTCTGTCGAAACCATCTCTCTCTTGGCTGTAAGCAATACAGTTTTTCAATTGGGTCTTTTGCGGTCATCAATTTCCAACTCAATTTCCTGAAAAAAGAAAGACAAGGAAATGAAATTAAAACAGTCAGGAGCAAACTGCAGGATAATTTCTCTTAGGGGGGGGGAGGGAGCAGTTCAGTCTGCGTGCCTCAAGCCTGCCCTAGACTGGAGGCTGCACCCTTTCTCTAGGGGGGTGAGGGAGGGAGCAGTCTGAAGCCTGCTTCAACAAAGCCCTACGCTTGAGTGATATACAGTAACTGGCAAGTTAGCAAACTAAAAACTCGTTTATGATAAACTTTTACAAGCACGGCCTTTGGCAGTAGCACTGCCCATGTGTTACAAACAGAGAAAGATAGTCAAAGTATAAAAGGCGTGGCTCAACAAATAGTTTGCCTTTTATGGCCTGCAGTTTCAGAAATGTTTTATTTTAACAAAGACATTGAAATCTTTTCATTGTTAATGGCTCTTCTTAAAGGCATACTTTTAGTAATGTTCATTGGTGCTTCACTTTTCATTCTTCAGGGTTGCTTTCCATTGTGATTATAATAATTCTCCCCGCTGGGGATGCAATGCACTCGTACAGCACATCTGGAGAATCACTTATGAAATCGTTATGAAACCTGTTCCTTCTTATTAATAGTGTTCTGTATACATTGTTGCAGAAGTCATGATTATCAGCTTTGATCAATTCTGACTTATTATTATTATTATTATTATTATTATTATTATTATTATTATTATTATTATTGCATATGCATGTAACCCTTCAGAATGCTTACAAGGGAACTGTCTGCAATTCCGATGAGAACTACTATTTGCATTACATTATCAGCAGAAAGAAAGAAAGAAGGAAGGAAGGAAGCTGCTACTGAGATGTGTGTTCAATTCTTAAACACACAGAGACGGTGAACAGCGCGACAGCACGCTGCTGAAGACTCTAGTTTAGACTAATGGGGTGATCGATCAGACTCTAAATAAAGATAAAGAGCCAGCGCCAGATTACTGTTAGCAAAGCATTAACACGACTGAAGGCACGGCTATACACACATACACGTTCTCATGATGCTGACATAATTTTGAATTCATAGCACGGGGATGAATGTCAGTGTTTATTTGAATGCATGGTCAATTGTTTTACTGCGGACTTCGATGCGTAGATGATTAGGAAATAAACGTGCAGCTTTCTAACCAATTAGAAATAAACCGTTTCCATTTACAACTCCATTTACAGACGTGTGAATAACACGTTTTTTATAATTTACATTGTGTGTTTTAGAATACGAACAGTGTGATTCTGAAGGGTGTTTTAAGCATCCTAATTAATTGCATGTTTATAATATATAGATGATTTAGTGCCATCAGTTTTAATGTAAGCGGCTTGCTGTTGACTGTATTGAACACGATTCAAGTAACGCTACGCGATAACACTTCTGCACATACAAAGCATTGGCTGTGAGGTTAATCCTGAATTTTATTTGCAAATGGTTTAATGTCTTGCAGTCTATTAGCGGCTCCATCGTCGATAAGCCGTTGATAAGCTATTCAAACATCTGCAGTAAAAAAGGGCTGAGCGAGAGCGGTACTTCGTTTTCAGGAACGCAGAGCGGCATTAAGCGCAATTCAAAAGAAGCATGCATTTTTTTTTTTATTTCAAATGCTTCATTGCGTTCTGACAGATTTAAAGAGGAAAAAAAAAAAGTAACTTTCCTTCTGCGATCAGCTTTAGCGCACCAGGTGTGATAGACGTGAAGGCGATCCCTAGGCAGTCCTCCAAAGATTGTTGGAGTCTGTTTGGCGCATCTGTTTTTAACATTGCGTTCACTGCGCAAGTGGAACACGGAGCGCGCAAACAGAGCCAGCTTCTCCGAGGTCGCCTAGGTCTCTGAACATATACAGGCGGACCAGAATCATTCCAGATTGGCTCTATTAATAAACTACAGCAATGACGATGCCTGCAGATCTTGCTGTGGGCTTCGCAGGGGACGAGAAAACACCACCGGGGTGACTCCCACTGCGGCTGCCGGTAGTTTATGTTATTGTCTTTTGATACCGTACATACATGTCAACAGTCCCTATGTGGTCGGGACAGTCCCAATCTCCTAGCAAATGCCTCGCATCCTGATACAAAGAGGGTCCAGATATTTATCCATAGAGAAAAATAATTAACTGCACAGTAGCGTTAGTGAAAATCAGACACTCGTGCGGCTGACACGTCTGCTGGTCACTGACTTATACAAAGGCAAGAAAACTTCATTGTGTCTACTTTTACTGTATGACCGTATCCATAAAACACTAATTGCATTTATCTTGAATGATATGGCAGTTGATTCGGGATAATAAATAAGTAACTTAGTGATTCTCTTAACTGTTTAAATTGTGTACTACAGATGTATTCAAGGCTTGCCATGAGGTTTTGTTGTTTGTCTGTTTTGTTGTTTGACAAATTGCACCCCGCTTTTAACCAAAATAACGATTCCCTACCTCAACCATGGGACGGGTCTGATTCTTGGAGTTCATTATCAGACTCTGGCGTCTCTTTTCAGCTGTTCCCGGTGTGCGCTGCCTGTGGACTCAGCGAGTCTTCTTCACACTGAGAAGATGGTCGGGTCTCCACGGCAGGGTGGGGGGCGAGCTGGCGTGAAGTTTATTGAAGCTGTTTACCGAACGGTGGTGCTGAAGAGGGCTTTCGGATTTAGGAAAAATCTTGTCTTCTTTTTTTTTTCCCCCTGCAGAAGTTATTTCTGCTGTCAAATCGGTAGCCTTTTCCTTTGTTGGAATTTCGAAATGGTTGTTATCTGTTGTGTCAATATCCCCTGTAATTTTCTGCACAGCTTAATGTAACCGTGCGTCTGGAGGCTGTGCTGCGGTTGGGATTCGTGTTCTTTTCAGGTGATGCGGCGTGCAAATGCAAACAGCTCTTCTTCTCCTGGCAGACCTGTAACTAGCTAACTCGAGCTCCTGCCCAAACGTTCATAAATACCACCGCGACGTCACTCCTCTACGGGAGAGGCCAACCACAGACGAAACGGTAACGAGACATATAAGCAACTTCATAAATGAATTACAGACCGTGTTTGCTTCTTTGGTTTTCATTGTGTCATGTTATGTCTGTTGATATTGGGTTTGGAAGGGAGAATATGGGATAAAACAAGCAGTAGATTTCTGCCCTGGACTGGAGGGAGCCCCCATTCTCTTAGTGGGTGTCACGCTGGCCACTTTATTAGGAGCTGTCCCTAGTATCTAGTCGATCCCCCATCTTCCCTGATCTCAGCCTTGACTCCACAAGGTGCTAGAAGATGTCTGAAGGGATCCACGCCGCCATTATGATTTCAGTCGGTGTAATAGTACAGAACAACAATTATCAAAGACATGTCAAGTCACAATTTGATAAGCTCTTCTCCAGACGCATGCAAAAATGTAAGTATGACACACAGACAGAAAGATGAACGGACAGACAGACAGCTCAATAGATGAAAACACTAAAATGACCGAGTGCGACGGGCAGACAGACCGCTCCCATATACCCTGAGATGCGTTATATTTCTGAGGATAAAGAATGCTTCGGCAAGCTGTCCTCAATTGCATGTCAACAACCAATATTGGGTTGCTTTTGACAGTCATGGTTTTTCCTAAGCAAACAATAAGTGAAGGCTGAATAAACATCACGACAATACAGTAAAAATAGAAACTATTATTATCTTATTATTTTTATGAAAGCGGTGAACCATGCCAATGTGATAGGATCTCAAAGACAGTCATGACAGGGTAAGAAATTAGACAAATAATGTCATCAATGTCACAAAGAGCAGCACAGCCCAAGCCCACTGTGCACACATATTAGTCTCAGTTATAATAACACTCTGAGTAACAGGCTGGTGCTGTACTGTCGCCTTGCTCTTTCGCTATCAAATAGGATGTTGGGTGTGTTTACAGGAGATAACTGTTTACATGTTATTTTGCAGTTCTACACCATCGATAACATTGAAATGGTTGTAACTGTGAAAATGATGTCATACATCTTGCCCCTTTGTAATACAAGTCTCAAATGTTTTCTCTTAGGGAGGGAGGGAGGGAGGGAGCAGTTCAGTCTCTGTGCCTCAAGTCTGCCCTGGACTGGAGGGAGCACCCTTTCTCTTAGGGGGTGAGGGAGCAGTTCAGTCTCCATGCCTCAAGCCTGAGCTGGACTGGAGGGAGCACCCTTTCTCTTAGGGGGTGAGGGAGCAGTTCAGTCTCCATGCCTCAAGCCTGAGCTGGACTGGAGGGAGCACCCTTTCTCTTAGGGGGTGAGGGAGCAGTTCAGTCTCCATGCCTCAAGCCTGCCCTGGACTGGAGGGAGCACCCTTTCTCTTAGGGGGTGAGGGAGCAGTTCAGTCTCCATGCCTCAAGCCTGAGCTGGACTGGAGGGAGCACCCTTTCTCTTAGGGGGTGAGGGAGCAGTTCAGTCTCCATGCCTCAAGCCTGCCCTGGACTGGAGGGAGCACCCTTTCTCTTAGGGGGTGAGGGAGCAGTTCAGTCTCCATGCCTCAAGCCTGTCCTGGACTGGAGGGAGCACCCTTTCTCTTAGGGGGGTGAGGGACGGAGGGAGGGAGCAGTTCAGTCCCTGTACTGCTTAAAACATTTTTATTTATATGATGCTTTTGACACATGCCTGCCAATAGCCGTAGCTTCTGGTGTTCTGACAAGATAGCCCTATTGCAACTGCTTTAGGAGAGGGATCACTGCAGTTTGAATCTAGCACTTTATTTCTTAGTTGGGTGGATGCCAGGAGTCCAGTATCACAGCGTGTTGTTTATGACAGGCTGCAATGCTCGTCCTGGCTGTGGACAGTATCAGTATCACAGGGTTAGGGCAGTAATCATGTTAATAAAGCTGAACAGATATTAGATTTAAAAACATTTGTTTTGCTCACATGATGCCTGCGGGTTTTCCCTGCAGGTTAATCTTTAATTGAATCTTTTATCTGTAAACAGGACAGTAACGCTCTTCTCTGACGCCAGGTTGATGTGACAAGAAAGGAACGTCGCCAACAAACAGACCAGAGACTAATTAAGGAATCGATTGGCAGTTTATTTTTATTAGAAAGTAAACCCATTCCCTGAAACTCACACACACGCAGATGCGTATTTCATTATCAATAATTATATCTCGTGGAGCTCCACATGCAAGCGCACTATTTCCATATATAGTACAGGCATGGAAAGTGAGAGTGTTCTGTATTCAATGTTCATTTAAAAAAAAAAAAAAAAATTGTACCAAATACCCAAGTGATGCGTTTCCAGCTCTCTTGAGCTCTTCAAAGGGGTTTGTTACTCATTGTGCAACCTTACCATGATTTACTGCTACTTTACAGAAAATAAAAATTCATTTAGGATTAGAGGAAGCGCTTTGCAGAATGGCCCGTGGTTTGTTAGAGGCAGCGTGTGTGGCTGCAGTGCGTTCCAACCACGCTGTGGGTTTGTTAGAGGCAGTGTGTGTGGCCGCAGTGCGTTCCAACCACGCTGTGGGTTTGTTAGAGGCAGTGTGTGTGGCCGCAGTGCGTTCCAACCACGCTGTGGGTTTGTTAGAGGCAGTGTGTGTGGCCGCAGTGCGTTCCAACCACGCTGTGGGTTTGTTAGAGGCAGTGTGTGTGGCCGCAGTGCGTTCCAACCACGCTGTGGGTTTGTTAGAGGCAGTGTGTGTGGCCGCAGTGCGTTCCAACCACGCTGTGGGTTTGTTAGAGGCAGTGTGTGTGGCCGCAGTGAGTTCCAACCACGCTGTGGGTTTGTTAGAGGCAGTGTGTGTGGCTGCAGTGCGTTCCAACCACGCTGTGGGTTTGTTAGAGGCAGTGTGTGTGGCCGCAGTGCGTTCCAACCACGCTGTGGGTTTGTTAGAGGCAGTGTGTGTGGCCGCAGTGCGTTCCAACCACGCTGTGGGTTTGTTAGAGGCAGTGTGTGTGGCCGCAGTGCGTTCCAACCACGCTGTGGGTTTGTTAGAGGCAGTGTGTGTGGCCGCAGTGCGTTCCAACCACGCTGTGGGTTTGTTAGAGGCAGTGTGTGTGGCCGCAGTGCGTTCCAACCACGCTGTGGGTTTGTTAGAGGCAGTGTGTGTGGCTGAAATGCTTTTTCTCAATTTCCAGGTCAATAATTTGCTAAGAATTTAATAAAAAAAAAAAATCAGGGACCCTGCAGAGACAGACCTGTCTGTTTGTCAACATCTTTATCTTATCTGTGCAAACACAGGCATCCATTTCCAACCTCAACATTATTATTAAACTACAGAGAGCGAGGGGGGCATTGATCATCTTGATTAGCGCTCGTGAAGTAGGCAGTTGCTCAGATGAAACCGAGTAAAGCAATAAAATGTATCAACTATATTTGGAACAGTAATTAGCCCTTGTAAGAATTTCCCATTGTAAAAGTACAGCAAAGTGCAATAAAACCATGAAAGCATGGGTTTGCATTGTAAAGCACAGAGAGGTATGGTAAAGCATCATAAAAAGGATGAAGAAACTGCAAAAGTACCACAGTAAACATTTACAATAGAGGCTACAATAAAAACCTGCATTGTGTGGCTCTTGTGGTTTGTCATGTGAAATGGAACCTCTTGATGGAATTATTGCAGTTTTATTATTAGATTTAAAAATCTTATGAAAGGTTAAAGGGTGGGTGAGGGAGCAGTTCAGTCTCCATGCCTCAAGCCTGCCCTAGACTGGAGGGAGCACCCTTTCTCTTAGGGGGCGAGGGAGGGAGCAGTTCAGTCTCCATGCCTCAAGCCTGCTCTGGCCTGGAGGGAGCACTTTCTCTTAGGGGGCGAGGGATGGAGGAGGCAGTTCATTCTCTATGCCTCAAGCTTGCCCCGGACTGGACTGGAGAGAGTACCCTTTCTCTTAGGGGAGGGTAATATTTAAAAGGAGAGGAGAGTATTTGTTTATTCAAAATTACACTATAGGATTTTTTTTTTTCTTTTAAATATATTTTCTAGGTGCAATAATATAATCTTCAAAAGCGATTATTGAAATAAAAACACAGATATATTAGAAATGCAAAAAGGTTTAATAGTAAACAGCTTTAAGTAGTTTTTAACCTTAGTATAAAATGTTAATGCATCTACACTGGTATATCAGTACCTGGGAAGGCTTAAACAAGAGCCTCCATTTTACAAACAGACAAAGTTATTTTCAAACAGGAGTGTATTTACACCACGTCCTTGAATTTCCTGTGCAATCGTATTTTTCTATAAGCTTTCAGTTCCTCGGTCAAACTGTAGTTTATAAAAACTGTAAACTTCTCCACAGGCAGTTTTTCAAAACAATGCATGTTTGATGCGGTTGCTACTGACAACAGCATTAAGGTAAACACCAAGTGCTTTACTGTAAAAACTCAAATACCGTTTTTCTCCATCACTGTGTTGCTTTGACTCAGTTCAGGAGCTGCTCTACAGGTCCAGTTGCCCCTTGTGGACGTACGCAACACAGGCAGCCAAAGTGTCTTTATATTAACAAACTACAGCGCCATCTAGAGTCCTGCAGTGTACTGCCAGAAAAACAAAAAGGATCAGTAGGTGGCGCTGGTTCTCCTATAAAGACATTGCGGCTGATCTAGCCTGGGTTGGATAGATCTACGGCAGGCAACAGCTTCTGAACTCAAAGCACCCCGACACAGGATTATTAAAGAAAACACACAGTATTTGAAGAACTGTTATAAAAAAAAAAAAAAAAAAAAAAAAATGCTCAGAGTGATTGCAAACATCATGAAAGGGTAAGGGGACAGTCAAAAACACATGGAAAAGAAACGTGAAGCTACTTACTTGTACGTTCTGTGTGACCCAGGCAACAGTCCACTTAATTCTCTCAGTAAAGCACCAAATTGTACAAAGAACATAAGAATTCCATCTTAGGTTACCAGTGACATTGATAAACCATGTGTTGCTCTTGTGGTTTAATATATTAATCAGAATCTCTTGATGGAATTATAGCGGTTTTATATGCAGTAACCGTTTATATTATCATTATGATTATTTAAATTATTTTGCTAAAAGATAGTTGGCACAGCAAACAGATAATATAGAAATGACCACCCTTTGTCTTAGGGGGGTGAGGGAGGGAGGGAGCAGTTCAGTCTCCGTGCCTCAAGCCTGCCCTGGACTGGAGGGAGTGCCCTTTCTCTTAGGGGGGGGAGCAGTTCAGTCTCCGTGCCTCAAGCCTGCCCTGGACTGGAGGGAGCAGTTCAGGCTCCGTGCCTGACAGTCAGTATGGAAGGACAGACAGCTGCCTCCACACACTTCAGATTCTGTTGCTTTCAATAACATATCAATCCAACTCCTAGCCATCACCTCTGACCTCTACACGCCATCCGACAAGTTACTGCAAACGACACACCTTCACAAACCATGACATCACTTCCTGGCTTCCTGGAACTTTCTGATCTACCACATTCTTTAAAGACTTGTTTCTTCAAGGTAGCAAACCCAATTCCATTTTTCATCCAGAGCATCAACTGCATAACTGAACAACCAACAGGTAGCAATTCTCACTGTTACATCAACAAGCCCTTCTCTAGAGCTGTGTAAAAGGAAGCAAACATTATCTTAAAATGAGCAGAATTGCACAATAAGACAAGTTCTGCAAATATACCCTAGAACTGCCATAGTCTAAATAATAATAATAATAATATAGCTTGGGTGTTCTGTCAAACTGTGTGTGTCATCATATCAGCTCCCCCTGGAAACGAGACATCGTTCCTGCAAGCCTGCTGAGCTGTGAAGGAAACCTTTTCAATTCCTTACAACCCATCTAGAGCTTTAAAACAGTCATACTGTCCTCAAATAATCCATCGATCTGAACACTCGGGCTAATGCCAAGTGTGAATTCTTATAGGTAACAAAGCAATCAGCAGACACCTCTCAGCTGGGTGGAGGGGAGTGCAGAATGAACGGCATGGAAAAAGACAGACCTTGAAAAAGATCTCGGGTTACAATGGACTCCAGTTTAAAAGTAGCCAATATGGGGAGGCAATTAAAAGGGCAAATAGGTTGTTTTTTTTGTCTATGGAAGTTAATGCTCCTGTCAGACCCCAGCACTTCTGGTCGCCTCACTCAAAGCAAGACATTATTGCAGGCGAAAAGATAGAGAGAGCTGGGCTGATCCCAGCGGAGTTGAGGACAGGTTGCAAGAAGGCAAAGAGGGGACTTGGAAGTCTCTAAAATCCCCAAGGTATCCCAGGTCTTCATGCACAGAGAGTGGGGCGAGAGGGCTTCAGTGGAAGCGGAGGGATTTTTACAACAAAGCACGGGCTGTTTTACACAGAGTTCGAATACGATGGACTAACCTAGCAGGGGAAGTATCTGAAGCCCGATATGAATGCTCAGCTCAGACTCGGCAGCTCTCGTTGCTCAATTATTTTTGTATCACATCTTAAAGTCGAGCTTTAAACTTTTCCTTTTCAAGTTTGCAATCCTTCCGACTTGTTCTTCTAGCAGTTTTTTTTTTTATTTTGTCTTAAGGTGATGAGGATCTGCTCTTCGATTCTTGTTGCTTTCCACAGCATTACACATTGTAGGCAATCGTCTTTATAGAAGCAGCAGCGCCACCTAGTGCACGGCAAAATAAACTTCCACAGTGGCTGACCACTAGATGGCGCTGTCGCTTCTACAAAGACTAGCCTGGGTTGCATCTGTCTACCACAGGCAAATGGAACCAAAGAGCAGCCCCTTGTACATTCATTTAGTGGCAATCTCCCATGTCTTCAAAAAGTCCTCTACCTTCAATAAAGATGCAGATCTTCAGCCAACCACTAGAGGGTACTGTTCAGACTATCTGCAGAAACTTGACCAAGCTTCTTGTACACTTTCTCCAGAGGTAGGTTTTTTTTTCTTTTTTAAACACAAGCTTTTTTGTCTTTGCACTTCCTGTCCGCTGTGTTAGGAACACTACCTGACTTGCTGTGGCCCTGGTTTGGTGCATGCGTTCCTGGTGTACAACGCCGAACCCTGAATTGTGAAAAGTTTGCAAAACACTCCGTGGACTCTTAATCCAGACAAGCATACTTGGGATGAGCTTGAACGATCAGCCTCCCTCTGCTGTGATCCGGGCAAACGATGACCCAACCTGACCTTATGCCCTAATAAAGTGGCCAGGCAGGTGTGTCACTCTATGAGCCCAACTGAATAGAATATGCATGCTCCTGCTGCTGCTGTACATGCAGCTGTACTGTACAGAACTTACAGTATACAATCAACCTTGAAGTTTAGTTCAGAAATGTAATAAAGTATTATGTGTGTTCTAATTGCTCTGTATTGCTATTTCTGCTTTCTTCAGTTTCTTTACGGGAAGACTTTAGTGGTCTCGAGATATATTATACACACACACATAATGTTACTGTTAAAAAGATATTGCCAGAAAAAAGCCTGGAAACTCAAGTCAAGAAATACTATGTGCCAAAAATAAATTGTCAATGGAATTTCCTGTATCTTCAAATAAATATCCCTTGATCTGCCACCAGGGGGAGTGTTTGTCTCTGGGAGTAGCTCACTTGTCCTTGTGCTCTGGTTCGTTGTTGTTGTTGCGAGGGCAGAGGGAGTGTGCAGTACTGGGTGTCCACAGCAAGGTGGCGCTGAAGAGTCCTATGATGGCCAGGTTGAGAACCACTCCGATCGAGACGGCTCCGACAGAGCCCAGGAAGGAGGGCATGGGAGTGTGGGCAGCCAGCCAGCCTCGCCTGGAGCTCATATCAGCCAGGATAGCCTCCATCTGGAAGTGGGTCCCCACCACCGCACAGATATGGAAGAGCTGGTGGCTGTGACCTGCCAAGCAGACAAGGGAAAGAGAACAGTGGAGAAGCTGGCCTGCACAGTCATAAATCTGTCCTGCACTGCACTGTCACAGACCTGTCCTGCACTGCACTGTC
>NC_054584.1:1543234-1656119 GCF_017654505.1 Polyodon spathula
AGTTATTAATCAAACTGATAAATCTCGTTGCATGCCGATAATGGATTTATTAAAATGTTTGGATATACTGCTATTTTACTGATTACTGGCTCGATCACAGTCGTCTTAAAATAACGCTACAATATGTTTTGTTGGAAAATAATAACAAAAAAAAATGTTTTTTGACAGATTCAAATTTCAGTGCAGAAGGATTTATTTTTTAAGTTATAAGTTTTTGTTAAGTGGCACAGCTGCACTCCGATTTATGATTTTTTTTTTTTTGAGGGGAAGGTGGGATGTTGCAAGCTAACTGAATGATTTTGCAAGTTGTACAGAGTAGTTGTGAAAAAACTAACTTATCCAAGGCTCTCGTTTCCTTCTGTATTGTGCGCCTTTGTTTTTTTTGTGCATGACAGTTCAGCGCGAGAGGTAGTCCGGGGACCCCTGTAGCAGATAACAAAATAATACCACGAATCTGACAGCTGCACATTGCAAACCTACAGCTCCGGCCAAAAGAATTAATTAATTTTGCTTTGCAAAACTGAATGAAACCTAATGAATAATGTTAACATATTGAATTACACGCCGCCTTAGTTTTCCACATACTGAACAAAAACTGAAATTGAAAAACATGAAAAATCTAACGTCAAATACTGTACTACTATTATGGCTTCTGGTAGACTTTCATGATATAATTTTGTAGTTTTTGATTACATGTTAAATAATAATCTAAATCCTGTTCACAGTTTTTTAATCGTTGTCTTAATCCTAAAATCTCAGGTGATGCAGAGCTAAGGTCAGAGCTAAGCCATGTTAAAGGAAGCGCACAGCAGGTAAGATTTATGGTATTGGTATTCAAATTAAAATTTCCTAGCTGCTTATTAGATTTCTAATATCAGACTTTCAAATAAAATTACATCCAAGTTTTTACAGTGTTTAGTAGTTTACAGCATGTTAGTCTTATCAGAGAGCTAATTTAACAGTGATTGGATACGTTTGGGATGCTGAAGGCGGCTTCAGTGCTAAATGCAAGGGGTTGCCTTAATGAATGCGGTTTTATATTGCCATCAATGAGAGCAAAGCAGGACTGTTAAAGTTACTATTAAAAGAAGCAAGCAGCCCGAGTAGGAGGTAAAAGCACATGGCTGATGTGGTTACGCAGAAGCCTCACCGTTGTCGCTGGCAGTGTGGGGGGTGGCGCTGGGATTGCTGCTGGCGAGAGGGGTCTGATCGAGGGCTGTTGGCTGGGGGCTGCTCCCTCCCCCGCTGGCCTCTGGAGCACTGCAGGGTCGCAGCAGCACATTGCTGAAAGTGGGGGCCAAGCGGAAGCAGCGTTTGGTCTGAAAGAGCTGGGAAGACATGGCCTGGAGGTTACTGGCGATGCTGGAGTCGCTGCCGCTGGGTGGGGAGGGCCCATTGACAGCCGGGCTGGGCTCCGCCTTCTCCAGCGGTTTTGAATCCGCGCTGTCGAGTGTATCGGGCACGCCTGCGAGCTCCGTTTTTTCGTCTTCGATGTCTTCCAAATCAGAGCGCGACTCCTGGCTGTTCATATCCGAATCTGTTTCCACGTCGAACGCAGTCTCCGCCTCCTCCTCTTCGTAGTCTTCCTCGCTCCTCTCAGAGCCACTCTCCCAGTCCGTCCCCTTGTGTTTCGCCCTGGTAATGGCGGTGGAGACGACCGCTGCTCCCACTCTCCTGCCCCCTGCTCTTCCCCCTCTCTCCCCCTCGCTCTCAAAGCCCTCACTCAGATCACTCTCGTCCTCTTTCCCGGCGTATCGGCGCCGTCTCAGGCGGGAGAGACGGGAGTATTTCTTTTTGCCCATCTTCTTGGTTTTGTCCGTTGAGTTCGAAGGCTTCTTTAGACCGTCTGCTCCTTTCCCACTTCTCTCTTCCTCCTCCTCCTCCTCCTCCTCCTCCTCCTCTTCCTCCTCCTCCTCTTCCTCAGCCATCCCGTTCTGTAGCGTGCCTTCCTCCGGCGTCAATGTCACGCCGTCTTTCACTTCCAGGTCATCTGTGTGTCGGGAAAAATCACAGGAAATGCATATCCTTTTTTTTCTCCCCCCATTCGGAACACAGTTGCATTAACCTCTTATTGTCAACCTATCCTACACCCTGATAAGCCACAGCATTGGAAATATCACCCCGAGGTGGACCTATCAATGATTAATCCAGGACTGGCCCTGTGTTTTTATATATGTAAATGTAATATATTTAGCTTTTCATAAAGCAGGGAAAAGTTCATTAAGATTCAAACTGACAGGGGACCTTCATACAAGCAGTTCTGTGTCTTGATAGCTCTGCTATATCAGTCTCTATTTCTCTCTCTATCTATACAGAGGCGGCCCGACAGACTAGCAGGTATGCTGACAGAACTGCGTGCCCCTGTATCGTCCTGTTCCTCCTCTCTCGTACCCGTGTGCAGCACCGGGACTCCGCTCTCTCCTTCCTCCAGCTCAGCCTGCAGGTGGATGTTCACGTGGTTGACCAGGTGAGAGAACATGGCCAGTGTGAAGGCGATGGCAGCGCTGTACTGCTTGGAGCCTGCAACAGAACCACGGAAACGGGTCACAACAGAGCGGCAGGTCTCGGAAAATCGAGGAGGTGGGGGGGGTTAAGATTGGAAACCAGCTGCAGGTTTTATTTTTTAATTTTAGTGCCCCTTTTTTTCTCTCTCATGTGCCACCTCGGCAGGAGAACTGAAGGTCAGGGGGTAAGGTATGATGAAAACGGACTACATTTCTTTACCTTCTCCCCTGAAGAGACCCTTGTGGTCTCGAAAGCCAGTGCATTTCTTATATTTAGCTGATCCTAGATCAAAGAAACCCCCTCAAATGTGGACCATTAAGGCTTACCCTACAATACAGGTTGGAAAAATGGACTATTAACTCGTGCTGAATTTAGAAAAACCTAAAGGAAGCTTTAATAAATTCAGTGACCAACGCTTTGAGTAGAAGTCTTTTTTAAATGTCTTCAATTAGGGTCTGACGACAGACTGGAAAGTGAAAACGGCAATGTCGGATCTGGTCCAAAGTAGGACCGTAAAGGGTTAAAGCAGGGTTTTAAGCAGAAAAGTCAGAATGAACAAAAACTGAAACCCTTGAATCTTGTACAACACTCTGCAAACTGCAGCTTGTCCACAGTGAGAATGCTCTGGTTCCACAGTCTGCTCCACACACACACACACAACACAGACCTGCTCTCTTGAGGTTGTGCACGACCATCAGGCAGGTGACAACCATTCTGAAGACGAGCACGTCGGGGATGAAGGAGTAGCGGCTCTCGTGATCCTCCTCTTCCTCGCAGCCAGAGGTGGAGTGCGAGGGAGAGGGCAGGTAGAACAGCACAAGGTTGAAGTCCTCCAGCACCGACTGGCACAGAGACGTCAGCTCAGACTCCTGCAGGCTGAGAATAGAGAGGGGGCAAAACGGGGTACAAGCAATGATACAGTCCTGACTAGGGCTGCTATGACTAAACGGAAAATTGATTTTTCGATCAATTCCATTCCTCATTATATACATTTATATAAACACTGGATAACTGATTCAATAATTACATTTTTGTAATGCGCATAGTTTATAACGTCATTTAAGTTTATCAAGGAAACTGCACCGAACGCCCTGCCTTGCTATTTACAGTATTTCTGCCAGTGGACATGCTTCTTTTCCTGCTCGTGTTAACTAGCATCTGATTTGCTGGTCCAATCCTACCAGCGAATCAGTTTTGAAAATGCTTTGTAAGTACACGCCCCTCTGCGTGTAAGATGTAAGCAAACAACAAAGCGCACCGCCTTGAATCCAGAGCGGGGCGACGCGCCTGCATTCCTGGCAAACAGCCCGTCGATAAATTGTGCACATTGAAGAAAAACGACTGGATATAGTTTGCGTTTTTTTGGAGTGGTTATATAACAATATTAATACACAGTCGTTTCAAAGCAGGGGTTATCTAAAGTGGAACAAGGTATAGTCCATGTTTTATTTATTTTTTTATTTGGACAGTTTCCTTTAGTAGTCAGATTTTTTAAATGAGAATAAATTGAGCATTACTTAAATTGGGGACTGCAGCCCATGTATTAATTCCATTTCACTTATGTATATATCTTACATTTTTTTCAAATTTTGCTGACTTTTTTCTGATTTTTCTCATATAAAAGCAGCACACCGTTTAATTCGTACTACAGAGGGTTATTGCTTCTCAAATTTAAGTCTCCAACTAATTCCATGATTCTTCCTCTCCTCTCTCAAATGCAGAAACTCGCTGCTTTACCATGCCTCTGTGCTTCCCTATGCTTTACCAGACCTCTGTGTGCTTTACAATGCTTCCCTATGCTTTACCGTACATCTCTGTGCTTTACAATGCTCCCCTATGCTTTACCATACCTCTCTATGCTGTGCGTTACACTAATTACACTTTGCTATGCTCTTACTGTGGGAAGCTTTACCTGTTCTTGGGCTGAAGAAGGCTCTGCAGGTACATGAAGCTCACGAGCAACCGTTTAACGTCTTTAGACCTGAAAGACAAACATAACAGAGCTAAGCAGGCAAACACGTAGCAAGGTACAAAAATAAAGGGTCTCTCAGAGTCTGCCAGCAGCATGAACAATAAACATATTTGTAGGTGACCGATTTGCCTGTTCCTGAAGATACAACAGAAATCTGGGGCTTCTTATCTCTACAGAATCTGTCACATCACATCAATAATTTAACTTTACATGCTTAAAAGCAAAGAAGTGCAGGTATTTTAAGGAAGTAATTTAATTTTCCTTCGTCTGTCTGGTAGTGCCACTGCAGCTGTAATACAAAAAAAAAAAAGAGATCTTTCCATTCTTTGGAATGTTTTAATTCATAAAAAGTTAAATAAAAATAGGACACATCACTTACAAAAACAAACTTGTCAAAATAAAAAAGGCACAAGGGCCAAAACAAAAGGTTTTACAAAAAACTCACGACAATAAGAAAAACAGACAGCAGCGCACGGAACATGAAACACAGAGCACACCCCTCCACCTCTATCACCAAATCATGTTGTGGCTAGTCCCAGTGAAAAGACCATTGCAATAATCAATCCCGTAGAGGATATAACAGCATGCATTCATCTCTCTGCATCCTGTCATATAAAAAGGAGGTCTTCTCCTCAATTTATAAACTGGAACCTGTGGGAGAGAAGACCGGAACCAGGACAAGACAGTACCTGACAATCCCACCAAAAGTTCAGTGCTGTTTGTTTGAATGGTTTGTCTCTGGAACAGTGTAATACAGTGCTGTTTGTTTGAATGGCTCGTCTCTGGCACAGTGTAATACAGTGCTGTTTGTTTGAATGGCTCGTCTCTGGCACAGTGTAATACAGTACTGTTTGTTTGAATGGCTCGTCTCTGGCACAGTGTAATACAGTGCTGTTTGTTTGAATGGCTCGTCTCTGGCACAGTGTAATACAGTGCTGTTTAAATGGCTCGTCTCTGGCACAGTGTAATACAGTGCTGTTTGTGCGAATGACTCGTCTCTGGCACAGTGTAATACAGTGCTGTTTGTTTGAATGGCTCGTCTCTGGCAGTGTCAGCACTGAGGTTACCTCTGCTTGGTGGGGGACAGCTTCTTCATTTCCTGTTTCTTGACCTGGTGGTACATCTTGGCTGCCTTGTCATAGAGACGCTTCAGGTTCCCGTAAGCTCCCTCGAACGGCATCTCTGACTGAATACTGCAATTCAGAATGGAGAAACACGTCATTCTCCTCTAGCACAGACTGACACACAATTCAGAATGGAGAGACACGTTACTCTCCTCTAACACAGACTGACACACAATTCAGAATGGAGAGACACGTCACTCCTTCTCAACAACACAGACAATACACACACATTTGTATGTCTGAAGTGTCTATTTAAAGGAAATCTCTGTTCCAATTCCTAATCAGTCCTTGCTACTAGTTCCTACTGCAATACAAATGGCGGCCAAGTTTGAACCAGATTTGTCTTCATTGTCAAAGCCACTTTTACACTGTTACAGGGTGAAGCCTTCTCTGTATCTACCTTGGCTCCATTTGTAGACACTTTTAAATGGCTGGACCCTTTATTCTAAATTGTCCCCATTCGTACATGTGCAAAATACGCACCAAAACCCAATATGACGATGTAGTTATCTGGTATCTTTCACCTGATATTAGTTCAGAAATACTAAAAGAAATGTAATAAATTCAATGACAAACGGCTAGAGTAGAAGTCTTTCAATGACGTTTGTCATGGAGTTATTTTTAAATTGAGCTCTACTGGTTGTTTAAAAGTTGCAGGCACTGCAATTTATAGAGCTACAAATGTCAATTGCTGGACCTGTCCGTCTTGTGTGTGTGTGCGTGTGTGTGTGAGCGAGCGTGTGCATCATTGTGCGAGTTCTGCCTCGCTCACCATCGCAGATAGTAGTAAGTTGCCTCCACGTTGTAGTACTTGCTTCCCGCTAGCGTCCCCAGCTGGTTAAAAGGCATTCCTGCAACACAAAACAGGGCCAATCAACATTACTAAACATAGGCAACGTTAAAACAAACCATCTAATCTAGTGAAAAATATTCAGTTTACTTTGCACATGAATGTAGACTGATGCCCACCCCTACAGTCCTTTGCTATACTGTGAACAGGATGGCTGGTGCAGACGTCAGAGCAGGAAGACCGGACACGAGCACTGTGAGCGAACAGTGCTGGTGCTCAGAGTTAATAAACAAAATATAAGATCTTAACAAAAGCGGCACAGTGGCCAAAACAGACACACAGATACAAACCACTGCGAACTCGAAAAACAAGTATCAGCCACAGCCTTTTCAGCACGAGTAGCAATTGTTATTTATTTCTCTCTCCCGTACCTCCTCGCTCTACGCCCCACCTGGAGTGAGAAATGTGTGCTCCTTAAAAACACAGCTGTGGGGGGACCGAACTGCTAATCATTCGATCTGGCCCCGACACAGTCTGGACGTGAACTAATTGTGACATCCCCACACCCACATACCAACATAGACCAACTCACCCGTGCTACACAACCCAAACTATACAAATTAAACCAAACGCACGCAGGGGCCACCCCGTCACACATACTCACCAACGTGTGGAGTCACAGACAGAGCCTGGTGGTAAAACCTCTCAGCCAGCAACTCTGCCTCCACGCCTGCCAGTTCGTTCTGGTAGCGAGCTGGGAGACACAGACACACTTATTATCAAAGCAGTGGGGTGAAGGCCATGTAATCTCTTTTAGCAAACTGAAAATTGAGTTTTGTATACTACCAGAACAAAAGCCCCAATCCTCAACACATGTCTACATTCAAAACGAGAGCTACAGGGATCAGCGTGAAATCGGTACATTCAAAACGAGAGCTACAGGGATCAGCGTGAAATCGGTACATTCAAAACGAGAGCTACAGGGATCAACGTGAAGATGATGCCCGGGATTTATCAACAGTATGTACAGAATACAATAAGAAATGCCAAATGAAATGTAGAATGAAAACTGATATTTAAGGTGTCGTCAGGGAAGTGCGAGTATCATGGTCTAGTGCCCGATTCACAGTATGCAGAACAACTTTCTGGTCTCAAGTTACATGTAAAGTGTGATGTACAGATGTTCCGACAGAGAGACCTCTATATAGCCCTACAATCCGATACTCTGAATAACTAAATACTGTTAATGCCACATTTGGAGAAGTGGTTTTCCAGATCTGGAAAAAGCGAAGCGCGACTGACACACGTACAGATGACCACCTCCGTTATATTCCCTTCACAGAGGACTTCAACCCAGCGGGTGATAAGAAGCGCTCGATTATATCCAGGGCCATTCCTTGGTACTGTAAGATGAGCTCTTCCAGACAAGCAGGCAATCGTTTCTGCAAACGCCTCCAAGCCTCCCAAATGCACTGCAGTGTTCTTACCTAGGTCTCCCAGGTAGACCAGGCAGCGATGGCAGGCCATCTGAGCCCAGTCCATCTCCTTGGCAGAGGCGGAGACCGCTTTCTTCCGGCCTTTCAAAAAGAAAGAGACACACAGAATCCTGGCTTCAGCTCTGTATGGGGAAACTCCTTTTCAAAACCAGAAACGTACTTTCCTGTTTTCACATCAGATAAGGGTTGTCATTGGCTACATTCTAAAACATGTGTTCCAATAAGAAAAAACAATTGCTCGCTCCTTGCATTTCCCTGTTCACTGTATTCAACTTCAAGAGGTGAAGGAAAGTAGCAGACTCTGAAAACACACCAATCAGAGGAAAAGCAGGTTCTGGGAAGGCAAGGCAATGCGTGAATACGTTGAAGAAGAGTCACACAATACACAAATAAGCATTCTGAATTAATCTTCAATCTACAAGCACTCCCAGAATCAACTCATGCAAGTATAAATAAGTTTAACATAATTTACTCTGATTGTTTTGCTGGCTCAGTGTAGGTTAATCCCACAGGCACTGTTAGGGGACTGCCGTGCCGCGCTGGCTCCGTTCTCAGCGTACTCACCGATGAGGGGGTCTGTGACGTGGGTCCAGTCGATGCAGTCCTGCAGCTCCAGCTGGTAGTGGGACTGGATGTAGAGCAGCAGGTGCTGGTAGAAGCCCACCCCAGCGATCAGGTGGGTCCTGTAGGCACACTCGAGGGCACTGCGGCTGTGAACATGCTGCGGAGGACAGCGGCACAGCGTGAATATTCACACTGCAGCGAGGTCTGTGGCTGTCCCGCCGAGTCAAAGAACCACAGCACTACCTGGAGTGTTTTTCACGTAGCAAGTACACCATATGGAGCCATGTTTTAACCTACATTTGCAACAGCTGGATTAAGAGCAACACAGTGTAATTTGGTGCTGTGCAATTCACCATTCGTCACTGGATTTAAACTAATGCAAGATTTCAAAATGAGGTACAGTTAACGTGAACAAGTTATTCAATGCTAGATCTCAGCTGTACGCAGAGAGGGTGCAAGAGGCTGGCCACTATTAAGAGTTTCACAAACCCTGATCAGCACTCACTGTGGATTGAGATCTGGGCATTGTGGTGAACATGGAAGATGCTCAGTCTCCGTCTTGCTCCTCAAACCATTCACAATTCTGGCACGGTGGACGGGTGCATTGCTGTCTTGAAAGCAACCACCCCTGTCGGTGCAGCATTGCTGGTTCTACTTGATCGACAACAATGCTCAAGTAAAACGGTTTTAACCCTTTGCGGTCCACTTACTCATCGCCTGTCAGGCTTGCCAGGTCCAATTTATTTTCAAACACTCTGTTTAACAGTATTTTTTTCACAGTTTAAAAGGCATTGCAAAACAACATCAGTGCTGCATCTCCAGCCAAGTCCCACCCATTGTTCGCTGTATTTTTCACATACCTCTTTATAGAAGTGCATACCGATAAATCCTCTCCTGATCACACAGATAAATCCTCACCAGAGTGATTATTTTACTACTATAACATCTCAAAAAGCTCTGCAAATGTCTGCGATATTCTCCGAGCGATGGATGCAGAAGCTGCCATCTTGTTTTAGATTTAAGTTTAAGATCTTTAAGGAGTTGACAGGCCAAACAAATACTTAAAGGGAGGTACAGAAACCAGGACTAGAGGACGCAGTGAGAGAGGACAGACTTAGGACAGAAGGAGACACTTCACACAGTGGTGAGGGTACTGAATGTGCTACCTAGTTAAGGGAGAATCACATAGATCCCTCAAAACCCAACTCTACAAAGTTTTGAGATCAATCAGCTACTAGGAACCAGACTGTCAGAAAAAAAAAAAAAACTGCCAACTTCGTATAATTTATTAAGGAAAAACAGATATTGCAGTAAGTGGCTGAGCCCACATCGGTGAAGTCAGTAAAGCCATACCTTCTTGTTGGTTTTGATGAGCTGAATAACCTCATAGTACACTTTCCTCCAGAGGAGCTCTTCTGCCTTCCTCCCATAATCCACAGGGTGCAGGAACATCAGCTTGACACACAGCTCTCTGAGCCTGGGCCACACAAACACAAGCGTTAAATCTCATTACACTGAAGCGCTTCACACAGCTAGTAGTAGAAAATATTGCCCAAGCGGTTTTCAAACTCATTGTATTACAATCACTCAAACATTAGGTCTTTTTTATTTTCTGTGTACGGTGAGCTCAGGAGCTGCTCTTTGGTTCTAGTTGCCCCCTCGCAGACACAAGTAGGCTTGATCAGACTAAGTGTCTCTATAACAGTAAACGCCAGCACTGTAGCAAGGGCAGTCAGGCTGGGTAGGCTGCCCCAAACATCTATCAGCAATGGCAAAGGGAAAGAGGCCAGAGAGAGACAACTTAGTGAGGGGCAGAGCGGCTGAGACAGAAAGGATGCAGCGAGGGCCCGGCCCGGGCAGTGTTCAGCTCTGTGAAGAGATCTGTCTCTTACTTGTTGCGCAGGCTGATGTTCTCAGGTTTGAACACCTCCCGGAAGGATGACTTGTTACTGATGATAAGGTCCAGCTTGTGAACCGACTCCACTACCGCTCTGAGGAAAGAAAACCAGATTCAGACTCAAACAAGGCACCCAACCACAGTCTTCAGCCCCTTTCCACACTGGCATGCTCTACCTGGGTCAGAACCTACCTGGACAGGAGCCGGTGTCATGAGGGTCGGCTACAAGATTTCACACTGCTTTTGATAAGGCAGGGTTGACCTGGGTGAGAGATACAAGCGCACAACGCGCGTATCAATGCCCTGGAAGCAGCTTGTCACAGACGCTTCCATCCAAGCTTCTCTGGATTGGACCATCAGCCCAGATTTTGATTTGAGAAAATGTTTCCTCATCCCTGCTGCAATCTGGCTCATGGTGTGTCTCAAGCAACAAAAATATGGCTAAAAGTTCCTTGAGGAAGTGAAACCTTCACAAAGGCGTGGCTGTTGGCTATTACATCGGCTCACGAACAGCCCTCAAGCATTTTGTCTCGCTCACCCCTTGTCAAAGCGTGTCAACCCACATCCCGAGGTGGGTCACTGGGACCCGTCCGACCCAGGTACGTGGACTCCCACTACGCAGGACTGTGACCCCGGTTAGCCAGGACCCAGGCCCGGACCCGGGTAGGTGTGCCAGTGTGAAAGGGGCTTTAGAGAAGACATGCACTGGTGTAACAACACTGTCACTACCGCCTTACTTTCTAGACTTCATTGTCCAGCGACAACTTTTACCCAATTCTGTATGTTGGCTTGCAATTCAGTGTTTAGAGGGTTAGAATGACTGCATCTCCTTTATGAATGAAAATACAATAACAGAAAACTATAGAGAGAGAGAGAGAGAGAGAGACACACACACACAGACAGACAGACAGACAGACAGACAGACAGACACACACACACACACACACACACACACACACACACACACAGAGACAGACAGACAGACACACACACACACACAGAGACAGACAGACAGACACACACAGAGACAGACAGACACACACAGAGACAGACACACACACACAGAGACAGACACACACACACACACACACAGACACACACACACACACACACACACACACACACACACACACACACAGACAGACAGACACACACACACACACAGACAGACAGACAGACAGACAGACACACACACACCTCCAGTTCAATTGTTTAAGTATGCAAAAAGCAATATAAATGCTTTTAACTGGTTGCTGTCAGGCGAGAGCAAGCTGATAGCACACAGTTACACCAATGGTTAACCTTGAATAAAACACTCTCAAAGCTGAAGGCGCGCCCTGCGGTTTCTCCCCCGGGTTAGTGACATTAGCTTGAACCGGGCGACGGACCCGCCTCCCCGCCGGGCTCAGCGCCGCGTTCACTCACCGGTACAGCCGCTTGGTGTGGAGGGCTTTCGCCTCGGGCTCGCCGTCCTGCCCGGGGCCGCTCATCCCCCCGGCGGTCCAGCCGTCCTCTCTCCCTCCGCTCTCCAGCCCGGGCGTGCGACGGCTAGCTTTCTTCTCTCCCGCCAAGGCTGTTTATTTAGCTGCCGGTCTCCCTCCGCGCAGGTACGGGGTCCGGTTGGTGTCTCACCCTCTCTCTCTCTCTCTCTCCCCCCCGTCCCCTCAGCTCCCTCCCGGGCTCGCCTCCGTTTCCACCAGCAACCCGAGTACAGCCATTACTGCAAAGCAAACCCGCTCCAAACAACGCGAGACTGCCACCGCCGCTGCAAAGACCGCGAGAAGTGCGCCGCGGGGCGTGTATGTATTTGTAGTTTTTTTTCTTGCCGCTTGTAAACTACAGGGTGATGGAGGGCAGCTGGGGATTCTGTATAGGCTGCTTTGCTGACTTTGAAAAATAACCCGAAACTTCATTTTAACAATGTGTCTTATTAATATGTCCACTTTGCTAATGTGTATCACTGCTGTTGTGCACGTCTGTTTAGAATCCTTGCATTTATTCGCTTCTTCGGAAATGTCAATGCCACAGGCTCTATTTGCAGGGATGAATTTGTCTTTTCTGGCACATTGTGATTTTTTTTGTTAGGTGTATCGAATCCTATGTAGGCTCACTTGTGCAATTTTAAGGTCCTGCTTTGTATCCTTTTTTTTTGACGTGAGTGCCGTCTTTAAACATCTTTGAATATCGATCTCGTCCCAAAAGGCTGAGCAACGCGCTGAAGAGATGTATAGCACATTACAAAATAGAGGCAAAGTAGGACTTTAAAATGACCAACATGGCACGCATAGAATTGGCCCGCATGGGATTTGATATACGTGGAAACAGCAGACAAGTTCTGCAAATATACCCCCTATGGTAGTGCCAGTAAAGGTAATAGTTCATTGTCGGGAGTTACTTACAGACCCGTGTCCTTTGAATAAAAGAAATCACACACAGACAGCGGAAGTCATTACCCTGGCTTTATTTCATAAACTCTTACAATACAAGTCAGTAAAATATACAACATTCACTCGGTCCCAACATCACAGCGTTACGATCATAGTGAAATAAAGTTTTAAGTGCGTTTCGTTGTCTTTTTAAAAAGCAACACCAAAGGCTTTCTAGTTGATACAACAATAATTCTGCACAAAGTAACTGTTTTGCATTTCTAATGGCTATTTAGGCCTGTTGTCAGTTTTAAAACAAACACTTCATAACAATCATGTATTTTCACTCTATTCAGCAAATGAAAGGGTTACTCTTTCTAGATCACTCTGAACGTGAAATATTGGTAATTGTCTTGTCATTAGCCAATCAGCTGCTTCCCCTCATGACTGACAGGCATCACAGCCAGTAATCCTGAGCCAGACACTGCTGAGGGGACCTAAAAGAACCTACTTGAACATAAGCCATGGTAACTACCAAATCAATTTGCTAAAACATGTATTTCTTTCAAAACTGCACATTTAAGATATACGTAAGACATCTGTTTTTATTCATTTCATTTTCTGTGCTTATTTTTGAGTTAATAAATTGTTTTTTCTGGGCTTTCACTTTTTTTATATACTGTGTGAAAATATCGTTTTCAGTTACTTTTGCTTTTTGCTGTCACAATATGTATAGCGGGGGTCTCGAACCCTGGTCCTGGAGAGCCACTGTGGCTGCTGCTTTTCTTTCAACCCAGCGCTCAGTTACTTAATTGAACCAATTATTGTCTTAATTAGTTCAGATTGACAGGTGTTCCCAAGCTTTAGCCAGTGATGATGTAAAAACACCTAGAAAACCTGCTGGACAGGGGCTCTCCAGGACCAGGGCTGGAGACACCAGATGTATAGCAACCTGAAAGTACTTATACTTTTTGCAATTCTGTTTTAAATTCCAGGAGGGTGTAAATACCCCCTATCAAACTGCAATATAGCTTTAAATCTCGCGAGTGAGAACAATCCCCCCTTTCTTGTAATCTCGTTGTAAATCTCTCCAGGGTGTTGCAATCCTCCAATAGAAATGTAGGAATTCGCTGCCACTCAGTAGTTGGTGTGGGTTTAAGTCTTCAGAACGAATCAATGCAAGATACAAATCAGGAGGGAGGGCCATTGCCCAGCAGCACTGCACAAAGTTTTTTTCATGGGGAAAGGGGTGAAGTCAGTGTGAATTGAGTAAAACCATTTCAGGTGTTTTCCCAGCGTTTATTGGATAAAGTAATTTTCTTTTATAAGTTAAAACCGAAAATCAGAAGCCCTGCTCTTATATGGTGACTGGAAGAGCAGGGCAGGGTAGATTTATGCGATTACTGTATTCGCTTGAACCCCTTAAGTGAAATATTTGCTTATTTGCTTTCAGCAGCTTCACTTCCTTTAAGAGTTTTGACAGTGGGCTCTATGCATGAAGTTCTGAAGTCTTCTAAAGGTTGACAGTTTTTTACACAGCTGCTTCAACTTACAATTTTTTTTTTCTGTCCCCTTGCCTTTTTCTGATGTCTACGATCAGTCTGTGCTTCTGATTGCAATTACTGAAATACTTTACATTTTTTGCTAAACTTGTGCTCTGGTGCGAGTTCAGGAGCTGCTTTTCGGTTCGAGTTGATAGACATATTTTGCAAAGGCCAGATCATTAACAAAGATATTAATATTCTGATGTAAAAGTGCTGCTTTTACAGCAGGAACTCAAACATTCTACATGCCAGGCAGTGGAAAGGTTAAAGGTGTGAGAATACAGTGCAGTGTGGTGTAGTGGTTAAAGCAAGGGAAGGATGAATTATTGCTTTATATCTTAAAGGAGTATGAACATGCCATACTAGTTTCTTACTAGCTCATGCAACCTTATCAGTGTCAATGTGATGGAAATGTTACAGGTCTTTGCTTGATTTGTATACTTTCAGGAATAAACAGATATTTGAGAGAGAGAGAGAGAGAGAGAGAGAGAGAGAGAGAGAGAGAGAGAGAGAGCCTGCCTGGTCACTTTAATTGGATATGTTTACCTCACTGGATTTGAGATTAGGTTGAGCATGTGACCTCAGCATCACTATAGAGCTGTGGGAGCAGCACAATTGCAAACAGTCTACCGGGAAATATCTAATTGGAAAGATGCATGCTCCAAGAGTCATCAGAGTGAATCTACAATGGATCTGATTGAGAACGTTTGGGATTAACTTGAACGACTGGCATCACTCTGCACTAATGTCTGACTGGATCTCTCGAGACACCTTCCAGCACCTTGTGGAGTCTCTGCCATGTCAAGGCTGTAATCAGTAGCTCAATCCAGTCTTGGGTACAGCTCCAAATAAAATGGCCAAGCAACGTCTATAAACATACATATATAAAACACAGACACACACTGTTGCTTCCTGGTATCGAGACAAGCCCTGTGCTGTAGGTCACAAAGTCTGTCGTGCATGGAAACTGACCTAGAGCACAGGAAATGGGGTACGAGGGCAAAGCCACTGTGTTTTCTTTGAAATATCTGCATATCCTGAATTAAACATTATGAACAAGCACAGAACCAACAGTTAGTAAAACGAGAGAGAGAGAGAGAGAAAGAGAGAGAGAGAGAAAGAGGGCACTGTGTTCATGTTTGCGAAAAAACTGGATTTTGAAATCTTGGTTCGAACTCCTTTAAAAGAAGATCGTCAGCACTTCTGGAAATGGATCGCGTCCAGTGTTTGAGGTCAGCTGCGTCCATTCCAGTACTGCGGGCTCCTGTGTGTGTTTGAGTCTAGTTCAGGTCAGCCCAGTCGGTCACTGGTCTGTACTGGCTATACTGGGGGAGCGGGAGGAGCTGTGCTGGTGTGGGGTTGTGAGCTTCAGACCGGTGGTGGGGGGGCCCGTCTGTGAAAAGACAGGCAGAGATAGACAGAGTGCTAGTATCATGTACCAACAATATGATACACTTCATAGCTAAAGGATATTCTTAGCAAGTTTCATCACAATTGACTCTCTAGAGGTATGTAAAACCTGACAGGCATCTCCTTTTATCCACACACTGTAAAGAATGATGAGGTTTGATCGCATTAGGATAAGCAGTCTTTAGATCTGTATAGCTGGAGTACTGTATTGGATGTACTGGAATTTGGCCAGAGCAGAAACAAAAGGAAAATGCCCACCCCCCCCCCCCAGTATTTGACATGCCCTTTTCTGAAAAGCGTTAACAATGTCAAGTAATGCAATAGCCTGGCTTCCAGACCGCTAATAGGGTATGAATGGCACAGCTCCACAAAAGAGAATCCCTCACCTGTCTTCCACTATCACAGGCGCTTTTGTGTGCTCTCTCTCTCTCTCATGTATTTGTCAGGGATAGGAATTAACCCCATCCCTGCCAACCACCACACAAACCAAACCCTATTCACAAGCAGGGCCCTGCCCTGCCACACGGTGACTGTGTGATTGACTGACCTTGAAGGCACAACAGCAATGGGTGGTCTGTAGATAGGAACTGAAGTTGCGTTGGCTCCTTGTTGCAGTGGGGTCCCGGATAGAGCGCGCGCAGGGGGGTCAGAAGGAAGTGGTTTCCGTGGTGGCGGTGGCTTGGCTGGAGCACTAGACTGGGAGGATAAAAATAAATAAATAAATAAATAAAAATAAAAATCTTTGAACTGTGGAGTGACTCAAAAGAAAGTATTATTTTATTGCCTAGAGCCCTGTGTTTTTTCGCAAATATGAAATAAGAAATAAAACAAACAAAAAAAAGCATTATAAAGCAAACATAGAATTACATTTTTAAATTGGGAGGTTTGTACAAAAAATACTTTAAACAAACACTTGCAGTCATAGTTGTCAGGACTCAGTCGTTATCATAGACGCGGTCTGAAGGAAATAATAACAAACCACGCTGCAAAAAAAACGATTCAAAAGATACTGTCATTATTCAAGTATTATCTGTTTATTCCTTTTGGGGAGGATGTGGCTTGTTTGCTTGTATTTTGCATTGGTGTGCTAATTCGTTGTTTTATTTCAAGTGGTGCAAACTTGGCACTGGGAGCAAATGCTGTTTTGGTTTGGAATGAATTCGAGTGAATGAATCTGTGTTGTTTAGTGTTTAAATACTGAGAAACACCAAGCATGTTGTACTGGAGCCCTGCTTCACTGCAACGGGATTGAAATACAATTCCTATCTTTTTTAATGTATAGATTGATGTATGTGGAATATTGATTTTATTTTATTTTATTGTATTTTTATAGAGGGCATGGGCAGTATTTAGTGCAGTTAATTAAGAAGACTTTACAGATAGATAATGGCTGGCAAACTCCTGCAACACTCAAGTGGGATGCAAACAAATATATCAGCAAGAACAGAGAACAAATATATCTGCATCCACCAGGGGGCAGTCAGTGTGTTGCAGACGGTTGCTAATGGTGTCAGCCATCGTTCTGACACCTTGACGTAGAATTAGCATAACGCTGTGAAGACACCGGCCAGTAAAACAAACAAACCAAAAAAAACCAGGAGGGACACCAATAAGTGCGGCCCAACAGCGAGAGCAGCTCTACCTTCAATAGGGAGGTTGGGTTTAAAATGCGTGGATGATTCGGTCTACTTCACTTTAACCAAATGGTCAGCCATTCACTGACCATTTGTATTGAGCCGATCCAAGGCATAGAAATGCGTCTAATTCAATCGTGATGCAGGTTCTACCTGGGGCTGCAGGAGAACTGCATGGCTTCAAATATGTGTTTAACATTCGAACTGCATGGCTCACAGGATAGCAACATGGTTAATATCAGAGGGACCCTCCCGCCCCCGCCCAGCCCAGCCCCTCCTTGGTACCTGGCTGTCTCTGGGTACAGGGTCAGGCGGCAGTGGCTTGGACGGAGGGGCAGGTCTGTCTGGAGCGCTGTGCTACAAACCAGACAAGTGAGAGACAAGCCGTCAGAAACACATTCCCTGCCATCGCCAAGGGAGCTTTAATACAGCACAGCGCCAGAGGTCTACAGGACCCACCAATCCATCACACTGTCATAAAATTCAAGCTTCGAGCAGCTTTGAGAAGGGGGCTGGTTCATTCTCTTCTCTGTGCTTTACTACACTGTGCTGTGCTTTTACCAGGGGGGATACCAAAGCATTAAACTTAAGGCAAGCAAACCGAGAACTTTCTTCAGCCTAAGAGAAAGGCTTGAAGGCTGGAGTCTGACCTGCTCCCTCACCCCCCTAAGAGAAAGGATGCTTCCCCCAGTCCAGGGCAGGCTTGAGGCATGGAGACTGAACTGCTCCCTCATCTCTTCTCTATGGATAAATTAATAGGACTCTTTCTTTCTTCCCAGCATCTTTCCTAAGCGCCAAAATTATTCAACACTTCCGATTTCTCCCGGTAGGCTACAGTACATTATTTGTAAAGCTGGGTAGCTGAGCTGTGCTCTTCAGCACCACCCTGTGGCCTGGAGAGGGATTACCTTGATGTGGTTCAGCACAGGGTCAGGTGGTAGTGGCTTAGAAGGAGGAGGGGGCCTTCCAAGCACCTATTAGGAGAGATGGAGATGGAGAAAAAGAAAGAAAGAAAGAAAGAAAGAAAGAAAGAAAGAAAGAAAGAAAGAAAGAAAGAAAGAAAGAAAGAAAGAAAGGAGAGTGCAGATTAAACAGACATGGGGTTAGTAAGTCATGCACAGCCAATATGTTACTCAAAAGCGGTAAGAATTGGTTATTTGAAAAGATCTATTTTAGTCTTGAAATTTAAATGTATTTTTTACACTGCAGTGTTGTGTGGGATCTTCAAATCATTGAGTGGGTTATATTTCTCAAATACTGAATTATTTTCATTTTTTCTTCCAAATCTGACTCTACCTGCCTCCGAGTTGCTCTGAGCTCGTCTGGAGAGTCCTAAGTGCCAGGCACTGAACAGCCTCCCTCGCTCTGTTCAGATCATTTGACAATGTGACGTTTCAATTCTTCACCTACTCGCTGTCTATATAAATGCACAGGAGGTGGAGCTAGCTGAAAAGTCACACTGTCACGTGATTTAAAAATGCGCCTGGCACTTGGGGTTTTCCAGACAGGCTCAAAAGACGTAAAGGGAGAAAAAAAAGAAGAAATTCAATGACGTTCAAAGATATTTAGTCTAAGTAAATACAGTAACCTTGCTGAAATCTTCTTGGAGTGAAGTCGGGGTTAACGTTTGCATTCCATTTCACTGTAAGCAATCACCTACAGGACTCACCCCAGAACGGGGTCCTCATCCAAAATAAAACCACGTGCTCGCAAAAGGGCTACGCCGTGTATCTCCCTCATGACAAGACAAGTGGAATCTCCTCTGTGTCACTTTCATTGGTCAACGGTATCAATTAACAAACGTCACAAAGGCTCCCATTTCACAGCACAGCCTGCCGCTGATTGAAGCACACAACCAACTGTTTATTACAATCCCAGGACTGAAACAAGAGCTAAAACGCTTTCACGCAGTACAGAGGACGCCGTTAACCGGGGCGTTTCACTTCGCCAGACATTTGAATAACTTCTGACGAGCCGGCACCAATCCATGAACGAAAGCTATTACCAAAATATGAAGAAAACCCTTTGAATAATAATCCACATACTTACCGTTGCGATGTTGCAGTTTGGTTTCTCTGCTATTGGCTGCTATTTCATTACGCCAGCAGGATTATTGACCAGTAGACAAGGCAGAGCACTACTGCAGTTCACAGAGCACACACGAGGTGCGCAGTATACAGAAGGAGTTCAGTCTACATGTGTATCACAAGCCACGACCTTTACGAATACCAACCCTATTTTCTTGCAAAAGATAATGTTACTCTATTCTATTGCCGAGGTTTGCCATGTTGTCCTCGGCTCACCAGCGACCCTTGCAGGCTGGCCGGGCACCTGAAGGCTTGCCTGTAAGCTGCAGTGTGAAAAAAAGCGGTTATGATTTGCCACAGCTGTCTGGGTTTCCAGTGCATATCTGTTCTTTTAGATGCTTTATTACACTTTGCTATGATTTCACTATGGGAAACTTTTATAAGGGTACAGGATTTAGAAAACTGAGCCAGATTGGAAGCAGACCATGTGACCTTTGCACACCCCTATTGTGTAAACAGACAGGGAGATTTAAACACCAGGCCAGCCAAGGTTACGAAGAAACAGGGATCCCCAGAAAAACCACGTGGAAGAGGAGAAAGGAAGGACTGACATTTTTCTCTCTTCTCTTTACTGTTCCACGATCTTCGGAGGATGTTTTCAATAATTCTGAGTGGTTCTTTTTGCAGGGACTCAAACAATTTTTTTTTTTATTGTCTGTGTCAAGGCACTTTAAGCTCAGCTGCTTTTCAGTTCTACTTGCCTGCAATAGACAATGTAGGCTAGATCCTCTTTGTATTAGTAAGTGCCAGCGCCATCTAGTGCCCAGCAGTGTATTGCCAACAAAAAAAAGGAAACTTGATCCAAAGTGACTAGATGATCTAGTCTGGGATACATATCTATGGCAGGCCTGAACTCCAAGCACTTTGACACAGACACAGAGACAGAGCTAGTGAACGAGCAAGAACACATACTTATCAAGAAATAAAACAACTCAGTACTTGAGTTTCTGCAATAAGAAGCACTCAGAATGACTGTAAACATCATGAAAACGTAAGGGGACAGTAACAAAAAAAAAAAAGAAAAAAGAAAATGAAGTTTGAAGTGTAGTGTAGTTCGGCTACTATCCCTTTTAAGAATAAATATTCAAAATCACACATTTTACTTTTCACACCCTCGTAGCACCACAGCACCCAAAGCCATCACCTCTAAGCCTGCAGCTCCAGGCTCATTCTCCCAGACCGGCGATACTCAACACCAAGGTTTCAGGGCCTAACAGTTCCAAATGGATTCAGGTCCATATACATTTAGATTCTTTATTTATGTTTCTATTTTGAATCAATTCTTTTTACACCCGGTTTTCAATTCGAAATGCCCAAACCTACTTCTGTAAAAGCAAGAGTTCCGTGTTGAGTTTCCCCTGCCTGTGCTTTAATAAACCCCAGCAGTGAAGGGGTTAACGCAATTTACCGCCTCGCATTCTCTTCCGCCACAACCTCCGTGGGCACGCTCAAAAACCGGACACGCATCTTGCTCGCCGCGCTGCATCGTGGGTAAGAGGAAAGGGGGGTTGTAGTTACCTTGCGTTTCAATTAAATATTAAAGCGATTGCAGCCAACAAAATAGTTTCATAAAATCGGCTTGCGCTTGTTGCTACATTAGCTGCACAGGTCTCAAATGTGCAGTACTGAAAGAAAATAAGCAAACATGGGATTTTCATTTTAAAATGTACTGCTTTGCAAGACATAATTTGAGTTACTGTTGCACTTCCTGGAGGGTGACACTGTCCCCACCCCTTCATTGGCTTCTTTCCTGTCATTAACCAACCAGCTGCTTCCCCTAATGACTGACATGCTTTCATCCAGTAACATGAGCCACAAGACACTGCTGTGTTGTTACAGCTTTCCTGAGGGTAAGGCATGGATACGGAGAGCTTTCGTTAACCCAGTATTGAATCTGACATCATGCTTTAAAATGAGAATACATGTTTGCAGCAACATGCATGTCTTTTAAAACTGCAAATTTGACCATTTAATGGAAGTTATAAATAGCTGTGATTTATAGCTATGTTTGGTGTCTTACTGCACTACAGGGACTGGCTGCATTGTGCTTGTTAAGCTAGTATCACTTTTTCACTTTATTCAACAAAATTTTTTTTTTTTTTTTTTTTTTTTTTTTTTTTTTTTTTTTTTTAAATGTCCTGCAGTACCGGAGGCTGGTGCCGGAGGGCGCTGCGTTACCTGCTGCGCTGACGGGCACTCCACTTGTTGAAGGCGTTGCTCCCCAGGCAGCTCGGAAATCCTTCTAGCCTGTGAAAGAGCAGCCCCAGGCACAAGAGCGCCACCGGCAGGACGAAGAGGAAAATGACAAGCAGAGCCACGCGCACGGGGTTAAAGTCTGAGGAGAGAGGAGTGGTGACAGCAGAGTCATTACCACACAGTCCTGAGCACTGACTGACTGCAAAGCACACAGTGACTCCAGTAAAGAACTGGGGTTGGACATTTCAAGAGTAAGTAGCGGGGTTCTGAAAAATATAGCGTTACACATCCCATGTGTTACTACAACTGCTCAAATATTGATTTACACATCCCCAGGTGTTACTACAAAGGTTTAAATATAGTGTTATGCGCCCCTACATGCTGTTACAACTGTTTAAATAACGTACATGTAATTTTTCTTTTCATTGTTAAAATCCTGACAACTTTTTACACGTACAAACTTTAAAATCCGTTTCAAAGGTCTTTTGAAAACGGTCACTCTAGTGCGCTGGAGTTTGAGATCTGTCCTTTACATCACTGCAGGAAGAGCGATTTAAAGAAAGCGTACCACATCCTGGATCGTTATTGCCGTGTTACCTGTTTGACAATGTAGGCAGTAATCCTTACCCTATCAGTGCACCACAGCAGACATTTTGAAAAGAGGTTTGAAACAGACTTTAAAGTTATAATTGTAAAAAGTTGTCAGGATGGAGAATTTAGATTTTATAAAGAATTGTGTCAAAATAATAATAATAATAATTAATAATAATCTAGGAATCAGACCACCATTCAAACTGCAACATCTCTTTCTTTTTCTATTCTCGCTAAACTTTTACAAAGTAATCTGGAAAATTGAAATTTGAAATTGGTGTGTCCCTAAACAAGACGGAAGGATTCTGTATTGCAATGGGCAGCACTCCCTCGTGTTTGCCTCTCTCTGCTGTCTGCAGTGCTGCGTCTGACAGGGCATCTGTGCAGATGACTCTGCTGCTCTTACCGCTGCTCTCCTGGGCAGGGCCGCTGTCCAAGCTGCCTCCTGTCCCCGAGGCTCCACAGTCCGGAGGGGCCCAGCCCGCATCACAGTGGCAGTTCTCATTGCTGTTACAAACCTGCACGCACAATCAGTGTTAAAACCACACAGCTGAAGCTACAATAACTGGAGGTTATAAAGTCACGCGGATGTGGGGACTGAAGCAGAAAACAACACAAACGTTTGTAACAACAACAACAACAACAACAACAACAACTCACTGTTGAGATGCGAGATATTTCACAGCAACACGAAGAGCGGGGTGTTAAATTTGCTCTAGCCCTGCACCCTCCCTAGTTACACCAGAGGCAATGAAGTCATTTAAATGATCTGGAGTTTGTACACATAGCTGCACTGTAGTAAAACTACAGATATGTGCTCTTATGCCTGAAAGCTGTAACAAAAATCAAAAGTAGGACGCGCTAAAGCAGGGGTGCCAACACTACTGTCATGAACGAATACTTGAAATTAAATACATTTGTTTTTTGATAAAATATTGCTTGTTAAAGTACTAGAAACTGTGCATTTTGCTTTTTGTTGTGTTAAATTTTGGTTTAGTCAATGCTTGTCCTTAAACTGTTACCTTGTATTATAGTATAATAAGAGTAGGGGACTGGCAATACTTTTGTCTGTGACTGTTTTTGATGTTATGAGCTATCAGTTCATTTCTGCAATGATATTTCTAAACAAAGGGAGTTCTGAACCCCAGGAATGGCGCGAGGTTCAAGCCCTTTTGACTTGTGTCGCGGGATCCTTTCTTACCCCGTTCCCATTGCACTTCTTCAGGCATTTGGACACTCCAAACACAGACACGTCCCGACACCTCCCGCCCACGCAGGCCTGCAGCGCAGACACAAAGAAATGATTGCACAATCAAAATAAAACAAACTGAACAGCATGACTCAAATCGACACACAGAAATGTACTGAACTGTTTACAACAGCGTTTAAGAAAATAAATCAGCAATTAGCATTACAATTGTATCTAAAACAAAATGGGAACATTTTCTAAAAGAAAGTTGGGAGTTTCCAGCTTGTTGGTTTTATCAGGCAAGACGCTTGATATGTTAAGACTGCACACGGCGGCCTCATCACTGAATATAGGAGTGGCCTTAATATTGACTTTGTTACTGTCAACAGGAGCAAGATTAATGAAAAACAGCAAGGTTTGACTGTAAAAAAAAAAAAAAAAAAAAGCCCCTCCCCCCTCACCTTGCCCACTCCACACGCGGTGCCTGGCATGACCATGGCGGGATCAGTGACATCATCGCCCAGGTTGAAGTAGGTGCCTCTGCAGGTGAACTCTGACCTGTTGTAGGTGACGGTGGTGGTGAGGATCTCAGCATTGGAGCCCAGCAGGGGGCGAGCTCCCCCTCCCTGGCACTGGATCTTACCGCACTGAGCATCTCTGCACAGACCACACGAGAACAAAAACACGCAGTGAACTTTCACAAACAGAAATCCAGCCCAGCAATACAGAACAATACAATATCAGACGAGCACTTTGGCTCCAGTCCCATCAGTGTTACTGAAGTCAAGGAGACGTGTGTTTGGGCCGCTGCTCTCTGTGCTGCGTGTGAACTCACTCTTTGGTGCAGGGGATGTACGTGCCATTCGGAAGCTTGCCGCAGTTCCCATACTTGTTTCCCTGCTGATTCACAGAGGTGAAACACACTGCTGGGGCCTGGGTGGAGTCTGCCAGGACAGACACAGAAAAAAAAACAACTGTTCAAATCAACCGAGCATTCTGCTCTACTCGCTTCACTCTTTGTCATTGGATCGACCTTCCTTGTGTTTTGCTGGCGATGGCACACATACAGAAGACACAGATATGTCTATGGCAGGCAACGAGAACTACAGAGCAGCTCCTGAACTCAGAGCCAAAGCACGTTAACAAAAAATAAAACAAACACAGTGTTTGCAATAAGCAGCTCTGGTGATATCAGAAGTAGTAGTTTCTTAGCAGATGCCCATATAAGGGTGACTTACAGTTGTTTTAAAGTATCACATTACAAAATATCACCTTACAGAGAACAGCAGTTATAAAATGCAATAAAACCAGTAGCAAGTAAGAGCAAATTCAAATGAGAGAAAATAAAAAAAATACAGTAAATAATTATGTTTGAGATCACAACAGCAGTTCACCTTAAAAATATTAGGTTATAAGAGTAAACTCCATTAAGAGAAAGTACCATAAATGGATAACAATTTCAAACAAGAGCGATTACAAAAAAAATGTGAATACAGTTACCTTGAAGAGTAAAATCAAGTACAAGATACAGAAAATATGATTATGAATCAGAGCAGTAGTAGAATGCAATGCAAGCAGAAGATGCTGGAAGTCCAGTTGGGTGCATATTGTCCAGTAGAGTTGAGAGTTGTGAGGTTTTGTCTGAACGGGTGAGTGGTTGGGCTTGGTGAGGTGGATATTGAAGTCTCCTTAGAACAGCACCTAACAGAACACTTTGCCATGTTTTTATTATAGACAACTTTTCTAAGGGTAACTGCATTATCCTACCCCCAACAGAAGTATAGCAAAAGACACTGCTGGCACTTACTGGCTCCCCACAGCACCTGGCACTGCACATCGTAGCTCATGCAGACCCCTCTGTAGCAGTACGCTGCCCCCTGTCTGCAGGAATGACCGTTCTGAATGAAGACGTTAGGAGGGCAGAAGGGGGATTGGCCATTACAGTACTCTGGCAAATCGCATTCACCCAGGGGGTCCCTGCACACTACACCAGTAGGGCGGAGCTAGAGAGAGGAGATGACAGAGGGCAAGGGGAGAGGGGAGTGAATGCACAATAGCATCCTCACATTATTATTATGAACTAAACACACATTTTATTTTAATTATTTCACCCTGTTATAGTCCCCAATTTTGGGTGTCTGATTACTCTCCCTCACTGCAGAAACTCCCCAGGAGAACTGAAGGCGAGTGGGGGGGTTACCTGTATATTTACACAGCTGATCTTTGTCTCTTTCTGCACAAACGCTCTGTTCAGGCAAGCAGACACAGTGAAGCAGAGTTACCTTGCAGTTCTCACAGCAGGCTCTGTCAGAGGAACACTGGGCCCCTGGAACCAGTTTGCAGGTGGTGGCGTTGCAGCAGGGGTCTTTACACTCCTGCGCACACAGGGAGAAAAAATAAATAAAATAAAAATCAAACCAATTATTTCACCACATCATGTATTTGTCAATACGCAGTTCATGACATACACAATGACGCGCATACAACCTTATTTAATTACAGTACAAAATAATTCCAGTAAATATATCAGAATATTTGCTGCCGTCACCCTTATAAAAATTTTCCCATTGTAAAAGCATAGCATAATAGAACACACTGAAAGTAAGCACTGCGAAGCCCAGCGAGGTATAGCAAATCATATCACAATATGCTATGTTACACGCACAGTATAATCATGGGGAAGCAGCATACCACATCTCTCTGGGTTTCTCTCAATGCTTAGCTCCGCTCTCACTGTGCTTTACACTTTGCTGTGCTTTGACCGTGGGAAGCTTTTCTAAGAGACAACAGGAAGCTGCTTATCCCTCCACATGGCGTGACGCACATCGGCCAGCCCGCAGTCGCACTGCTCCCCCTTCTCCACGTAGAGATTCCCGCAGCGCTGCCCCCCAAGCAGGCGCTCCGGCTCGGGCACGTTGAACAGGCACATCCCCCCCCCATTGAGCAGACTGACAGACAGGTCCTGCGCACTGCAGCTCGAGAACAACTGGCCCGGCATGAACCTGGAGGAGGAGGACAGGACAGCCATCAGACACCCAGCTACACATGGGAAGCAGCATCTAAGGGCTACGTCTCGCCAGACCAAACGGTCCCTTATAAAAAGCACGATAAATGTGGTTTACTATACCTCTCTGTGCTTTGCAATGCAGTCCTCTGCTTTACCACGCTTTCACAAAGGCTTAACTGTGGCAATCTTTTATAAGGGGGGGGGGGTTGCAACATGGAAATGTGAAAATCCTGTATTATTGATATGGCCAGAGGTTAAAAACATGTTGGCAGTGAAAATGTAATTCTCGACATTAGCAACTGGAAACACAGAATGTATTTTTTTCCTTTCCGTTTTTGTTGTCCAGTGGTAGGGTCCGTAGTGCATCCCCCTAGTAACAGGTGGTACCAAAAACCGAAACAGGGGTATAAAAATTTAATAACCACTTATACTTTTAAACAGTCTCCATTTTGTATTAACAACAACTACAAGAATAACCACTCCCCACATTCTCTGACTCTGTGGTAGCCTCCAGTTGTGGAACATATTCAAGTAAATTGAGACACACTGAATGAAACTAAATCAATTGGAAACATGCTCCTCACTGCATTGACCGAGTTTGCTGGCTCCGTACCCGGTGGACGGCTCCATGATGCAGCCTCCCAGCCGCTTCTCATTCCTGCACTGGCAGTGCCGCTCCACGGTGTCGTGGCTCATGCCCAGGTTGTGCCCCAGTTCGTGGGCGACCGTGGAGGCCACGCCCAGGATACTCACCAGGTGGTCCTGGAATGACATCACAGACTCAGGCGGGACGGCACTATGCTCATAACTCACACAACATTGTCAGAGCAAAAACCGGAGGGTGCGTGGAGGATGATATGCAAGGGGGCGCGTGTGACAAACCGCTCGGCCACCAGAGGCTTCTTCAATAATGACAGCTTTTTAATAGAATTGAAAACAATGTAAAAACAACACCATTGCGTGAATAATGAATCCCTTGCATATTTACGTTTCTCTTCATCAGTGCAGCAAAACATTGGATGTTCTACGTCTTTCATCTGTCCATATAAAGGATTGTAATATAAGGAGTGTGTTGTTTATTCTCATGATTGAATAACCACAGCTTATTCATAGAACATTCTGTTTATATAACGGTTATGGAAAACAAAAGTACGTTCAAACTTATTTAAAACAGAATTTGGAGAATTCCTTTCCTTTCATCAAGCTCTGCATCTCTCTAGCAACGTAATTTGCAACAGCGCAGTTTGCCTGTTCGTTCTGTCACTGCATTTGAATGAATGCAAGATTCCAAAACCGAGACAAGAAAAACATTTACTCTGGACAACCAAATATGAAAAATGCGTTAGGGGTTAGATATCTCAGTTTGGAGATTTCCAATTTAAAAAACAGTCTTTTAATATACTGTACAACACATTAAAAGCGTTCATTAGTTTCTGGGGTTTTCTAAAAAAATGTTATGTTTTAATAAGTTCCTTTATTGGAGCACTGGGGAACGCTCGATTGCATCAACCAGATAGCCATCTTGGTTAGCCTGGAATTGCATATATTTTGGAGCATTTTTTCCTGGTGCTGTAAAATAATCTAAAATATGGTGTGGCTCATCAGGGCATTGGTAAACCCATAAAGCAGGCTTTACTCACCACACTGACCCCCCCAGACCGGTCCGCAGAGCACATTGAAGACTGAGATGCCATCCCGACTGTAGTGCCATCGAAAGAGCTGCCCCTGAACACACAAGCACACAGATACACCCTGAACGCCCAGTTACACTAAAATGTCCAGTTCAGATCTTTCAAAAAATGCACATTTGAGAAAACAGAAGTGCAGATTTCTGGAAACTATTTTGTTAGCAACAATCTCTTGAAGAAGCTGTAAGATGCTCACATAATGAGCTGGGCGTTGTCATGGCGTATTCGTGGTAAAAGCTCTCGACTCCTCCAGTCCAGGAAGCGGTTCAGGGTGTCAGTCGGGTTGCTGTCGATGAGGATGTGGTCTCTGTCGCTCCAGATCTCGATGCCCAGCAGAGCCACTCGCACATTGAGCGGGCGATAGAACTGAGGACAGGGGGCAAGACAGTTGCACAGGGTCAGTCGCTCAATGTAATGCGCTGCGTTTACAGATACACAGGGTCAGTCACGTCCATTCCACGTCTTTTGGGCTGAAGATCATTTCATCTGGACTTTTAGGAATTCAAAACACTGGAATGCTGCTGTCTGGTATGCGATCACTTCCTGTGCTGTAGGGCAGTCTTACTCCAATACCTACTGTACGATGACCTACAGCTACTACACAGTTCAATAGTGCTGAATTTAGACATACATTGGAGTACATTGAAAAAGGCTTGTGACTGACATTCAGGATTTTTTCAGTATTTCTAAAGACCTATAAGGACCGTGTAAAACATGCAATGGCAGTCTAATAGTAACACTCCGATAAACGCTTCAACTAGGAGTCATATTACAATTTATCACAATTCAGAGCGGTTTCCAGTCTCAGCTCAGGCCCAAGACACGTGTGCTCTGTAGCCACTAATCACAGCCTCTATCAGGTCAGGATTGAGGGGAGCTCTGTGGCCACTAATCAGTGCCTCTGTCAGATCAGGATTAAAGTGTGCTCTGCAGCCACTAGTCAGTGCCTCTGTCAGATCAGGATTGAAGTGTGCTCTATAGCCACTAGTCAGTTCCTCTATCAGGTCAGGATTGAGGGGAGCTCTGCAGCCACTAGTCAGTTCCTCTGTCAGGTCAGGATTGAAGTGTGCTCTGCAGCCACTAGTCAGTGCCCCCCGCCCCCCCCCCACTTCAAGCACAGCACTCACCCAGTCCACTTGATTGGCCAGGTCCAGCATTCTGCTTGTGATGGTATTCCTGTCCCTCTGATAGCTTTCAAACTGAGACAGGAAGGGAGGCACGTCAGCACTGGTGAAGTCACGTTAACAAAAAATCCCTTCATACAGTTATATTACGGTAACTTCTACTTCTGTTTAAAAACTTAATCAGTATACTGCATATTTAAAGCTTTGCAAAGCCACAAACAATTACTGTGAATGCAAAGGGTGCATTTGCAAGAGAAGTGGAGTGTAAACGTGCCTGTTGAGTCACTGTAACTGGGTTTGAGTCTTACCTCCTTGTTGTCGACCACAAGCACCAGTTCAATGTATTTGACTTCTGTCAGGATGTCTCTTTTCCACTGAGCAGCAAACAGATCAAAAAGGAAAGAGTTCAAACATTAATATATATATATATATATATATATATATATATATATATATATATATATATATATATATATATATATGAGATATGATTTGAAATGTCTGAACTTCATGTAGACATTAGTTGAACTTCCTCATATATCTGTATAGCCTTTATAAAAGCTTCCCACAGCTTTATTCCCCATAGTTATACTATGCATTTACAAGTTTGCCATGTTTAATATGCTTTACCACACATCTTTACAGTGCACACCTACAGTATGCTTTACCATGCTTTCACTGTACTTACACTTTGCTATGCTTTTTCTATGGAAACACTTTCTTTTTTAATTCTGTATGTTTTGCCATATATATACTGGATGAATAGATTCTCTTTAATGGTAAACTCGGATGCAGAACTAGAGGAGGTCCAGGCAGGCAGGTGTACCAGCCCCCTACCCGGTGAGTCTTCTGCTCTGGCGCTGGGTTTGGAGGCACCGTGCTGGGGTGGTGAGAGACTGCACACGCCCCACTGAAGGACATCTCTCCCTGGGCTCTGTAGATGAGGTGGGCCCCTTCTCCTTCCCTGGCTTCCATCGGCTCCACCACGTAGCTCTGGTTAGCACTCAGCATGACCACACCTCTGGAACACATAACATTAGTGCTGTGAGGAAAAGAATGGCCTGACCACGTTTCATCGGAACTGGAATACGTGGGTCTCTGGATACGTGGAAATATGGAAATGCGCCATGCACACGACACACATTAACATGCATATCAGGATTCATACTAACATGTGTGCTATGAGTTAACACACTTGGTGAAGGCCTTGATAAAATACACTTCAGTACGGTGAAAAGCATAGGTAAACATCGTAAAGCACAGAGAGGTATACTAAGGTATATTTAAAAGATGGCAAACTATGGTAAACAAATAGTATACAAAATGCAAAATGACTGCCAATTTACAGTAGTAAACGAGAAAGGGAGGGTGATGCTAAGCAAGTATTACTGTATCCCATTCATTTTCATTCTGCACTCACCTCAGTCCATCGCAGGTGCTGACAGCCACACTGGACTCAGAGAAGCCTTGCACAGTGCCATGATAGTAACAGTGAGTCTGGAGAGACACAGAGGGAGACTCAGCTGGACTAGAAGGAGCATAAGCCACAGCTGCATTTTATTAGAGCATTTTACAGCATGGGGGGGGGGGCACGTCAGAGAACAGAGGTATCGTAGTCAATTTGCTTATGAATTATTTTCTGAATGAACTTTCTTAGAACAAATTGAAGACTGTTAAAAAAGGGAGGTATATACCACAGATACACGAACCGACACAGGACTTTTTCACCACTTCCAACATTCAAATTATTGTAGCGTATTCAAGGAGCTGAAGGCTCAAGCCGTTTATTTTTACAACAATAAATCAATAAAATAAAATCCGCAAAAGTGAGGGAAGGGAACTGAGAGTCAAAAATGACTAATGGCATTTGTCTTTCTTTACCCTAGCCCTTTTTTCTGCCCTAAACACACTCTTATCTTCCTCACTCATCCTCTCGTCTTTCCAGAATCTCCTGGCCTTTTCCTGCAGCCCCTCATATCCCCTCGCTCCTCCCTCCCCCTACACAGACCCCCTCCCTCCACGTCTTTCGCGCCAAACCTGCACTTCAATTCCCCTACACACACAACATGCACCCACTGCACACACACACACACACACAATGCAACCCCTGCACGCACACACACCCTCTACACTATCCTGATTCTACTCCACCTCAGGACCGCTACATCATTAAAGGTATCCATGGCTTACCGGTAGCTGCAGATTAAAAAAACAATACTGCTGGAAAAAGGGCCAGCCTTAGGCTGTGCAAGGCCCTAGGCAGTGGTGATTAAGTGCAGGGTCCAGAACATCTAATGAATGCTACAGTAGCAATCTTATCTGAAAGTTAATATATCATGTTATCATATGCACCTACATACACCGACATTAAGATACAGTAAATAATATTGACGATATTCAAATGTAAATGAATACTCGTTTAAATTTGTTTGTTAGACTTTCTCATCTTATATAATTCGCAACTTCAAAGCACGCAGAATTCCGGACTATTTAAAAACTATCACGTATTAACTTTTTTCTAAAATGACCACGCCCCAGTGGGCCTATTGAAAAATACTGCAGTGCCAGACTAGAAGTCGGATCTGCCAAGTCGAAGGCAAGAATAACCGGGCAGAAATAAATAAATAAATAAACCAAAACAATCCCTCTTTGACACTCGACACTCTGTCTGCAATGCCACTTTTCTTACAAAAACATTTTTTACAAAATCAGCCCCTGGGCATTATCAAATCCTTTTTTTTTTCGTTTTACGTTCTAAATTACACGCGAGCGTAAAATTACAAAGGCATTCTTCTAGCTTTGGAGGCAGCAAAATCCTTTATGAAATCCGAGTGTTCTAAATCGCTGGCAACTCTGGTCTCATCTGACAGTACGGACAAATCCGATAATCTTTTATTTTTTTTTTTGAGTCATCGTTGAGCGCAGATATGTCTTGATCAATGATCAGCTGCAGCCACAGCGTCAGGGGTGAAAATAGTTTCGAAACTTGGTGCTAAACTGTTTGAAAGTGTAGCACCAAAGAGCCTACTGGTGCTAAATTATCAACCCCCTTCAATTAGTTTAGTGTTTTGCGTTACAGTAAATATTTAACAAAATGCACCCCATATCTTTAATATTTTGTAAAAAGCAAATTCTGCCACATCTCTCATCCATGGCAAGACTCATAGCAGCCTGTAATATTATTTTATTATTTAGTAGAAAAATCATTTGTAAACAATCGTACTTCAAGAGGGTATTTTAGATGTGAGCAGCTGTAGTTTAATTATTATTATTATTATTATTACATTCAGAATTTATTTTTGGGATAAAAAAAATAAATCTAATGAACAAAATGATGCCTGTGTGAAGGCCACTCATGTACGTCAAGTGACTTTCTGACTCTCAACTCGGACAAAACTGAAATCCTGCTCCTCGGTTCTCGCAGGCTGCAGTCAGCTTCTCTTCTTGCAATCGCCACAGGAAACACGACCATTTCTCCCTCTCCAACTACAAAAACCTGCCAGTCATCTTTGACAGAGGCCTCAGCTTTAACAAGCACATGAACAACACCATCTTAGAAATATAGCACGACTTCGGCCAGTTGCATTCACAAGGAGATGCTGAATTGCTCGTCCACGCGTTCATCACGTCAAGAGTGGATTACTGCAATTCAGACAGTTATTAACATAATGTTATCAGCACCTATCTCAGTAATATGGGTCGTTTTTCAGCCATGTATGAAATACCAAAAAGAGTGCGCAACACACTGGTTTTGTGGTGATATTTATTCTTGTACAGTATATATACCCGCTGTCTCTATAATGTATTGTGCTGTGATTGGGGACAGCACAGGGCACTCACCACATGCTGACTGTCCTCAGTCACCAGCGTGCCATCAGGGAGGTAATAGAAGACAGAGGGGGCGCTGGGGAGCAGATTCCTGCAGAGAAGAGTGAGAGGGGGGGGTCAACACAAAACCACATTCACAGGGTCAAATTTGACAAATGCAATATAATGCAATTCATTTCGCATTTGATTTAGAAAAAACTATTAATAATAATAATAATAATAATAATAATAATAATAATAATAGCCATTTCCACAAATTACACAACATGATAAAAAAGACAATATTGTCTTTACTAACTGCGGCGGGGTGTCCCGCCCCTGTGCGTATTTTGGGGTTTTACGTGGTCTGTGGTGTGTTATTGTTGGTGTGGATATAGTGGGGCACGGGGTATAAATTGGGCTATATAGCACGAGTGATTTAAACTGTATATTTGTATTTAGGCACAGGGATTGCTCAATCACTTCACATGCAGATAAAATGTGTATTAGTACGTGAGCATGGCGATTGCTCAAATTAGTTCACGTTCTGGGATTCAAGTGAAGGATTAATTAGCAATTGAATCCCAGCACAGCTGTATATATTCAGTTGTTGCTACTGCATCTTGTAAAGCGCTTTGTGATCCACTACGAAAGGCGCTATATCAAATATTGATTGATTGATTGATTGATATAGATGCACGGATCACTCACTCGGGGTGGGGTGTTCAGGGCGAAAGGACGGGAGAGAGAGAGAGGAGGGTAAAATTAAAACTAAAACTACAAAGCAATTGCTACTCCTGCTGCCACAGCTCAGCACGATACTCGTTTGCTTCGTCTTCGTCCACTGTTTGTTTGTTTGTTTGTTTGTCTATTTGCTTTGGCCAACGTGCCATTTTGTTTTGTGGTTTGGGAAAGTGTCTGTGTTTTGCTCCATCTTTCTATTTGTTTATTAATAAAACGCGCAGGCAGAGCACTCGCATTCACTCGCAGTACTGCGCGTTCTTCCAAGTCTGACTTCACGCCACAAAGTCATCCATGTCACATTAACATATAACACTGTCAATCTCACAATGAACCACGCAGTACAGGGAGATGTCAGATTATTACACCTAAAATCAGAACCCTTGCATACACTGCACAGTACACCTCCTCTATATATGTAGGAGATGAACGCCAGGCAGCTATAAAAGTGGAAGTGGAATTCAGTTCTTACTCATTTTTCTCCAAGTCTAGAATGAGCTGCTTCCCTTCAGCTTCCAGTCCACAACGCAGACTCTGAGGGTGTCCATTCTGTAGATACAAGAACAAGGTTACATTCCTCATTGAAACTAGGGACGCTGCTGCTCCAATTCACCTCCTGCAGTTTGAGCAAACTGAAAAAGCAACCTTGTCTGTGACATCCTCGCCATCGCTGTAAATACAACATTAAAATGAACAATGCGATCACCTTATTATTCAAAACTCTCTTACATACAGTACAATAGTTCTTTACTGAGGGGCAATGGATGCACAGCTACACTGGGATGCTCTTGGTAGAATGGGACCCCAGTTTGCCAACTATACCCTTCTCAAATGATCTTAAATGGCGATACAATGACAATGCAGTGGTGGTGCGGTTTGTTCATTGTCTAATGCACTGGGAATCAGATTTATAAGGGAAGGCAGTGAAAGGATGAAGTGTGCGATTGACAAGGCCAGCAGGGAAAGTTAGGAAGCAGCTCCGATAATAAATCCGCAGGAAGTCTCGGTTTAACTGTGAATGATTTCAAAAGCGCCGGAAAAAGATGACAGGAAGTGACAGGAAACAGGGCTGGAGCAAGAGCCAAGACAATTAGTTCATCTTACTGAGATCTGAGCAGATCACAATCCAAGAAGAAGAAGAAAGCACTCAATAGGATAAGAGGTTATTTGCAAACTCCAAACTGACATACAGAAACAGTGTTGGGCAGTCAAACAGCCTCCATATACCCCAGGTTTATGATTCATCAGCTTGTGCTAAAGTATGTCTATAGGAAGCTTTATCACAACTGGACATGCAGCTCTGTAGTTAGAGCTGTAGCAATACGCACCAACATACACACCACATGCATCCCAGCACAAGATCAGAAGTGCTGACCAAGCCTAACCCTGCTTAGCGGTTTAGCTAGATCTGCCTAATTCACAGTGCACTGTGGAAATCTCAACACTGCTGCCAAACACTCTACACTGCACTGTGATCTCAACACTGCTGCCAAACACTCTACACTGCACTGTGATCTCAACACTGCTGCCAAACACTCTACACTGCACTGTGATCTCAACACTGCTGCCAAACACTCTACACTGCACTGTGATCTCCTCAACACTGCTGCCATACACTCTACACTGCACTGTGATCTCAACACTGCTGCCAAACACTCTACACTGCACTGTGATCTCAACACTGCTGCCAAACACTCTACACTGCACTGTGATCTCAACACTGCTGCCAAACACTCTACACTGCACTGTGATCTCAACACTGCTGCCAAACACTCTACACTGCACTGTGATCTCAACACTGCTGCCAAACACTCTACACTGCACTGTGATCTCAACACTGCTGCCAAACACTCTACACTGCACTGTGATCACAACACTGCTGCCAAACACTCTACACTGCACTGTGATCTCCTCAACACTGCTGCCATACACTCTACACTGCACTGTGATCTCAACACTGCTGCCAAACACTCTACACTGCACTGTGATCTCAACACTGCTGCCAAACACTCTACACTGCACTGTGATCTCAACACTGCTGCCAAACACTCTACACTGCACTGTGATCTCAACACTGCTGCCAAACACTCTACACTGCACTGTGATCACAACACTGCTGCCAAACACTCTACACTGCACTGTGATCTCCTCAACACTGCTGCCAAACACTCTACACTGCACTGTGATCTCCTCAACACTGCTGCCATACACTCTACACTGCACTGTGATCTCAACACTGCTGCCAAACACTCTACACTGCACTGTAATAATTTCTCTCCCTAAAAGTAGACTACCCGAAAGTGCTACCAAAATAGAGTGAGAAAAAGGCGAGACTTATTTTTCCATGAAAATTGCCCCATTTTTGCAATAAGGAGCACTCAGAATTACATCATAATAGGTTAGGGGTGCGATTCTCTTTGGGGAAGTGGACATACTTGGATAAGCACAGTTCAGTAGAAATTCTTCAGAATCACAAGGCACATTTCCAAATATACACCATATAGCAGCATGACTGCAACATTCCAGATTAATTTGAGCAAATCTGAGCAAGGTTGGTTTATTAAAACGTGGAATCTGACACAACTTAATTTAACATTGTATTACATTTTTACCAAATTAGGGTTATTGCAACCTACATAGGTTTTAACAGAAAAAAACACACACACACACAAAATGCAAAGAGGAACCATTATAAACTCATTAATGCTGCTCCATACGAAGTCACATTGATTCAGTAAATGCAGATCTACATTTTAGGGGCTGGACTTACGACTAGAGGTACATAGAATTTATTAAAACAAATTACCAATGTATATAATTGGTCAACACTTTACTGAACAGTTCAATCATTTTTCTTTATTTTATTTTACTCTAAATTTTAGATTCTGGTCATTTCAGTTTTCTTTTCTTTTCTAAACCACATGTGCATCTTTTAAATCCACCTCAATTACATGTGTGAGCAGGAGGATGATGGGAAATGTAGTTCCGAGAGGTCCATGCGGGTACATGGTAAGCCATCTTGAGGCAGTGAATTACAGTTTAAAAAAAGTGATCAAAATGTAAAAAAAAAAATAAATAAAATGAAACAATACACACACCTTACGCAAACAGTTGTAGCAACACATGGGAACATGTAGCACAATAAAATAAAAAGGTCCTTATGCACCCTTTAACTCTGAAACAGGACTGACTTTGAAACTAACTTCAGACAGCTGTCAATAGGAACTGTAAAAAATGGCCTTAAATTGTGAGTGGTCTTTATACAGAGCGGAACATGAAACTTAAGCATCAGAGTTCTGAACAGAGTGTCACCTTCCTAAATTCATGATCCAAGCACATGTGATGTAATTGTAAATGAAAAGCTAAAAGCAGATCTTGCTTTATTTTCTACTACACATCAGTTCAGAACAAGTCATTCAATAAATTACAAACTAAAACAAAATCAAGCTGTCTCCCCTCCCTGTCTGGCTTCAATACCAACAGCTGGTGATGATGTAATGTTCCCCTGTGTGTGTGTGTATGAGTCTCAGTGTGTGTGTGTGTGTTTGTTTGTCTCAGTGGGGGTGTGTGTGTGTCTCACTGTGTGTGTGTGTGTTTGTGTGTGTGTGTGTGTGTGTGTGTGTGTGTGTGTGTGTGTGTGTGTGTGTGTGTGTGTGTGTGTGTGTGTGTGTGTGTGTGTGTGTGTGTGTCTCAGTGTGTGTGTGTGTGTGTGTGTGTGTGTGTGTGTGTGTGTGTGTGTGTGTGTGTGTGTGTGTGTGTGTGTGTGTGTGTGTGTGTGTGTGTGTTTGTGTCTGTCTCAGTGTGTGTGTGTGTGTGTGTGTGTGTTTGTCTGTCTCAGTGGGTGTGTGTGTGTTTGTCTGTCTCAGTGGGTGTGTGTGTCAGTGTGTGTGTGTGTTTGTCTGTCTCAGTGTGTGTGTGTGTGTGTGTGTGTGCGTCTCTCAGTGGGTGTGTGGCTTTGATTGAAGCTGTGACTTCACAACTTGATGAATGCAGGGAGGGGTGGTGTGCATAGTATTGAATGGCTGTAATTCAAATTCTCTATTATGCTTCACAGGAAAACCTTCCCTTTTCAGCTTGGCTGGTCTCTGACAGGGTGGGTCAACAAGCTTATTAAGAACACACTGAAAAGTATGTTTTTACTGTTAAGAATTAAATATATTTTAGACCAACGCTGGAATAATTAAATGGACCTGGGGTTATATCAAGACAGTGTTTGCCTGTGGGTAGGGCAGGAGGAGGGTCACTTCTTCGAAGAAGTTTCTGAAAAGCGAGGTCACCGGCCTGTACCTTTAAATTCAAAGGTCGCAGTGTGCGTGTGTCTGATGTCTGACACGCCCTCCTCCAAAGCTGTGGAGACAATTTCTCTCTCCAGCTGACCAAAGCAGTGCAACACTAACTAAATGCACGGCTCACAACGGATACTTCCTTAAGCAAGTGTGCGATCATATACAATGTTTACTATAACACTTTCACTTGAGACCTATATAGTGAATGGAAGAGCGCAGCCTGGAAGAGGTCTGGATTATTCTGTTAGCTATGATCACTTTAATAAAGATTTTAACAGAACAATGGCAAAGTGCCTTTCAAGGGTTAAGTAAGAAGCCTGGACACAGCTTGCACATTCCTGGGAGGCCTGAGTGGGAAGATTAAAGCCTGGTCTGTTCTCTAATGTGGCTCAAAGTCATGTTAATTTCCAGTCTTGACAAGCGTGTGTGAGACCAGTGAATTATTCCACATTTGCATACCTGGAAGGAAAACATTTGTTTTACTATCACAATAAAACCTTAAATTAAAAGCTCCTCTTAACATTAAGGCCACCCTTTCAATATAAAAGCTCCCTCATGGTAAAAGCGTAATAAAGCATTGTGAAACTATATTAAATTCATTATATAATGGGGAAATTATAAAATGCTAAATTACTGTGCAAATGTACATGGTAAACGTTTATAAGGGCTGTTTGCAACATTAAGGTCACCATCTGCTGTTCTCGAAGATGAAAAAGATATTTCGGGGCGACGTACAGAAAGCAGAACTCACCGCTGAACTTACTGGTAGCTGTCACAGACATTTTAAAACACTGCGCTTATAAATTGTTATACTTCAGCTAGTTCTTTATAGAGGTAAGAGACAGCGCCATCTGGAGATCTAAGACTTTCCCTTTTGATCGAACTGCTTTTTTTGTTTTGCTGGCAATGCATAGCTGGGTCTGGCGCTTACGAATATAAAGACACTTTGTCTCCCTATGGCAGGTAACTGGAACGGAAGAAAAGATAGCAATCGTCATGTTCGGACATGTTTGTTTTGATCAATTTGACTACTTTTGTCCTGTAAAGTGCTTTGAGATACAACTGTATGAAGGGTGCTATATTAAAAAAAAAAAAAAAAAACTTTAATTTGATTTGAATTTTGATGAAAAGATAAGGGGACTGAGAACCAATAAAATGACATTTAAAGCTACTCTAAGGATTTTTTTTTTTTTCTGTGAAAACGATTAAAACGATATTTATTTAGGCCTTCAGTTCAAAAAGCCATTGTCTCTATTGCTTGCATGCACACATTCCTAAGAGGGGAGGTCTATATTAACTTCCTTTTGGGGTTTCCCTGGTAACCCTTTACTGCTCAAAGTTGGCAAGCAATGTTGCCATAGTGATCAATTCTGACTCCTCTTATAGGGCTGGATGGCTACTTCCTGTCAGAATCAAGGGGTCGAAAAGCGGAAATGGGCCTGTGTTTTATTTTATTAGGACTTCCTATATGGAAAGCAAGATCTTAAGAGCAGGGGAAGGCGGGGGCCACATTGTGGGGACGGACACTTCCTTTCCAGGTGAGAACTGAAGTCATTTCCTGAAGAAAAATGGCAAGCGGGAATTTAATTGATAAAACAAAAATAAGAGGGAAAAAAAGTATTTATAAGAAAATGACTTCATGTGTGAGGTCATGTTTTAGCTGTCTTAGCAAGCATGAGCCCATTATTGTGCTAGGTGGGTCTGAGTAGCACAGTGAGGCTTTTGAGCGCATGTCTCTCTGTCTACATCTGTATGTCAGACTTACATTTGTTCTTGGATCTGGAGAGCTGCTTATCTAGTTATCACGAACCTTGGTATTAACATTATTTTGTTACTTCCCCCTTCCTCTGCATGCACACAGCACCTGCCCTGGCACCGTTCCCTCAGTCACACATGGTTTAAATATCACAGACTGCGGAAACACTTCCACCAAATGTCAGAGCTGGAATGAGCCTGAAGGCTTTCTCCATCTGTCTCTTACCTTTAAAAAGTCATGCAAACTGGACCTCTGGCCACGTGCGATCACAAAGGGCTGTGTCCACTCATGCTGCTCCAGCCTCGGCTGTCCCTTCAGTCCAGTACCTGCAGCTCGCACAAGGAGAAAGCATGCAGACCGAAAACTGAGCTTACAGGGATAGCTCTCATAAAGGTAATAAAGCACAGCAAAATAATGGCAAGGCATAGGTAAGCATTATACAGCCCAGAGACGTGTGGTCAAAGATATTAAAAAACTATGATAAACTATGATGCAGTTTATAGTTTGCTGGCCTGTTTACACTGGATCCCTGTGTAGCATAGACTTGATTTTAAGATTTTGCTGTTAACTTACAAGGCCCTGAATGGATTAGCACAGAGTTATTTGTAGGAGTTACTAACCCTGCATCTTCCAAACCGCACTCTGAGATCACAGGATGCGGGGCTTTGCAATACTTTGTATATACTTTGGTTAGGGTTAGTGGTTACGAGAAAGAAAGAAAGGTTGACACTCCAGGTTGTTTACATCAGGTTGTTTACACTGCCTTTAGAGGACAGTGCTTTGCAATACTTTGTCCATCCCCCCCCCCCCCCCCCCCCCCACACCCCCCACACACCCCCCCACACCCCCACACCCCCACACACCTTTGTGTTACAGGGATCAGATTTCCAGAAAACACCAACAGCCAAAAAAATCTCGTTCTCAATAGGAGCTAGTTAACTCAGTGGCAGTTTAGCCTTTCAAAACTAGTCTGAGAGAAATTGGGCTCCCTCCAGTCCAGGGCAGGCTCGTCCCTTAAATTAATAAATATAGTTTATTTCTTTCTGTTTGGAGTATTTATAAATACAATAACAATAAAATATATAAATGGACCACAGCAGGGCACACCAAGACAATTAGGCTGAAGCAGAAAATGACCCACAACACAGATTTAAAAATACATACCTGGGTCCTCCACCGGCAGTCCAGAATCCCTGTCAAAATTCAACACAAGGCTTTTGTGATTGGGGTTAGCAGTATGAGGATCAGCGGGGTCTGATAATGTAATTTCAATAAGTTTTTGGTTGTGTTTTAGAGACAACGGCTCTTCTGTGCGCTGTTTGCCCTGTAGCCCGTTTTGTATGGTTAACGTTTGAGGCGCGCAGTCTGCCACAGCGTTCCCGAGCAAGACAAGCGCAAAGGAGCAGGACGCGACGAAGCGGACCCAGCACATCTTCAGATTAAAAACCACATTCCGGACCAACGGCACGAAACTGTACTGCCGTCGAAATCTTAAAATAAATTACATTAAAATTAATCATAATAATAACAAGAAGAAGAAGCGGTCCCCCCCCCCCCAAAAAAATATCTATTTAAAGTAAAAAAAATCTATAAAATAGATTTTAAAAAAAAGCAGTGAATGGCCAATGTGAATTTGCAAAACAGTATATGTGCGGTACATAAAAAAACCTGCAGCGTCTTTTTAAAATGTAGCTGCGCATTTACTGCACAGTGCACAAACCAGGAGACAGGTGTTGCGTCGCTCGCTGCCAATTCAGCGACTTTCTTGCAAGACAGTCACCATTTAAAAAAAAGGGAGAAAAGCGATAATATCCCGTGCATGAGGTGCGATTAGTCTTTCTTCTTTCATTTGTATTTTTTTATTTCCTTTGCTTGATCGTGAGTAACTCTATTCGCTTGGCCACTCCACTCGTTTCACAAGCTGCTGCGCTCCAACCCGGGATCAGCACCAGTTCTGTGATCTCAGGCTGCCTCTCGCTGTATTTATAGGAAGCTGCTTGGAAGAGCAGGTTTTGGTGTGATACGATGGTGTAATTCCTGCTTTGAAAGCCGTGTTTAAGGAGGGACTTCCTTCTAGGTGTTAACTCTTAATTGCCTGGAAGGCGTTGTGTTTTTTTTACAGTGTAATAAGCAACGCGGCGGGCGCCCTCAGCATTCCCTGAAAACCAGCGACCTGTGCTCTGCGGCTATTGTAGGAGAAGTTACGTTTTTTTTTTTTTTTTAACAAAAAAAATTACTAGTTACAGTTACAAATAGTTACTTTCAGACAGTTTAGGTTAGGTCAGACTGCAGCTCTAATTAATCCCTGAAGCTCCAGCTATCAAACACGCTCCCTCCTCTCTCATGTTGTTTTCTAGCGAGACGGTATAAAAGCGCATTCAAGTCACAGGCAGGGTTTGACAGCTGAAGCGCTTTCTTACGCATCAGTCCGTTTTTGGTTTAGTTTTGTTTTGTTTTACAAAAAAAGTAACTAGTAACTTGTTCACATAAAATGTAACCTGCTACTACGTTTTGTTACCTGTCTGAAAAAAGTAACCGTTACAGTTACAGATTACTGAAAAAAAAAAATGTAGTCAAATTACAGTAATGTGTTACCCCTGGACACTGGGTTTCTGTTCTAATGCAGTGGCCGGAGAGCGGTGGCACTGGAACCATTTTTAAAGTGGGGGTGCTGAAAGCCATTGAACAAAACTGTAACCCCTGCACCCCTAGTTCCAGCGCCCCTTCCAGACAGTTTTAAAAAGTTAAATAAAACTAAAAGAAGAAAAAAAAACAGACAATCTTTTAATGTTAACATGTATGTTTATTGTCAAGAATTGACAATCTGCACTATATGGGTTTCAATACAAAGTCAGTTATAACGTGTGTGTGTGTGTGTGTGTGCCTGCATACTTGTCAGTGTGTATTTGTCTGTGAATATTCTGTTATAAATATTTCCCACAACAACCCTTATAAACGTATTCCCATAGTAAAAGCACAGCAAAGTGTAATGCAGCACAGTGAAAGCAGGGTAAAGCATTGGCAAGCATTGTAAAGAACAGCAAGGCATGATAAAGCACCAGGGTAAACTATGGCAGATGTACAGTGTGACAGTGTGAAAGCAGTGCTGAGATTGCAGTATCTTGTGGTTTTTAATGTGCGTATTTCATGTCATACTCGCTGTCCCCGTCGTCGGAGATGAACTCAGAGAAGGAGGTGCAGGCGAAGCAGAATCGCCGCATGTCCTTCCAGCACTGCCTGCAGTACACAGTGCCACAGCTCTCCGCTGGACACACGAAGGACAGCCTGCTCTGCACCTCCGAGCACACGAAACAGCGCCGACGCACACAGCAACGCAGACACGGGGACCAGCGATACAGAGAGCCCATCACTGAGCGAGCCTGCGGGGAGAGGAGAGAGAGTGAGGGGAGAGGAGAGAGAGAGGGGGAGGTGAGAAGGGAGAGGGGGAGAGAGGAGAGGAGGAGTGAGGGGAGAGGGGAGAGGGGGGAGAGAGGAGAGAGGGGAGAGGGGAGAGGAGAGAGAGGGGGAGAGGAGAGAAGGGAGAGAGGAGAGAGGAGAGAGGGGAGAGAGGAGAGAGGAGAGGGGAGAGGGAGAGGGGGAGAGGAGAGGGGAGAGGGGGAGAGAGGAGAGGGGAAAAAGGGGAGAGGGGGGTGATGGTTATGGTTATGGTTGGAGCGTTAGTGTAAGGACTGGAGCTATGGTTAGCCTTTGAGATGGAGCTAGGGTTAAGGTTAAGGTTAGGGTTAGGGTTAGGGTTAGGGTTTGAGCCAGGGCTAGGATTAGGGCTAGGCAGGGTTGGAGCTAGGGTTAGGGTTAGGGTTAGAATTGGAGGTAGAGTAAGGGATGGCACTAGGATTAGCCTTTGAGTTTGAGCCACGGTTAGGGTTGGGGTTAGGGGAGAGGGGAGGAAGGTGCTCCAGCGGTCGCTCCCTCACCAGGACCCTCCCGATGCGCGCTCTCATCATGATCCTCTTACGCTGCGTCTCCACGTACGTGATTCTCTTGCGGATCTGCTCATTGTACAGGAACAGGGTGCGCTTCTTCTCTCTCTGGCAAGCACACAAACCAGCATGACCCCAGCGCCCCTTCAAACCCACTCTCTCCAGTCTTAATACATCTAGCAGAATGACCACAGCGCCCCTTCAAACCCACTCTCTCCAGTCTTAATACATCTAGCAGCATGACCACAGCGCCCCTTCAAACCCACTCTCTCCAGTCTTAATACATCTAGCAGCATGACCACAGCGCCCCTTCAAAGCCACTCTCTCCAGTCTTAATACATCTAGCAGCATGACCACAGCACCCCTTCAAACCCACTCTCTTCAGTATTAATACATCTAGCAACATGACCACTGGCCTCCCTTTAAACAGTAGCTAACTGAGGTTCTAAAATTCATTCCTTATCTTCTAATAGCACTGGCAGCACTATCACTGGTCCCTCTTTAAATGAGGGCTATCCAGGAATCGAAAATGCATTTTCTTACAAGCACTAGCAATATTATCACTGGTCCTTAATTAACACTAACCAAGGCTTTCAAATCTAGCAACACTGACCCCCTTTAAAGTGTTTGCAGTTCACCGAATCACTTCATAAAACGCGTTAGCTACAATCACTTTGGGAGTGCTGAACAAGGCCTGACAATCGATTTGTTAGCTCTAAACATGCACTGGCAAAATCATCACTTGCACCCTATTACAAGAGTGCTAACTGAGGCTTTCAAATCCACTTTCTTCCACTTAATCACCACAAGCATCATTATTACAAGTCTTCCTTTATGGGAGCGCTAACCAAGTCATTAAAATCCACGTTCCTACCTCTTATGCACCAGCAGCGTTATCACTTGCCCCCTATTAAAGCTGTGCTAGCTAAGGTTCCTCCCCTCTTAACAGCACTAGCCACTCTCTTGCTGGTCCCCCAGCCCAGGTCTTCAAGCAGCACTGACCTGGGGGAAGTAGAAGGAGGCGATGACCCGGCGCAGACGACTGGTGTAGACCTGCAGGCAGCACAGCAGGGTCATGGCCAGAACGGGCAGGGTGGTCCACAGGTAGTCAGAGCGGCTCATAGCCTGGGGGTTAGGCAGGCAGCCTGGAGACAGGAGACAAGAACACAGCGCTGCCAAAAAACTGGCTCACAGCCGCACTGAATGTCATCTGTAAAAACAATCTGCTGTACTTTATACTGGAGAGACTGGGCACTGAGAGAGCTGACCCTTAATAACATCACAGAGGAGGTGCAGACAGGCACCTCTATATATCCACACAGTCTGATACACCCAGTAACTAAATAATGTGAATACCTAGTTTCATCACAATTTAACAAGCGGTGAGCCACACATATGCAAAAAGTGTGACGTACATATTGTGTCGGACTGACATATGGACAGGCAGACTCCCCCATATATCCCTCATATACCTTGTGCTAATGTTCATACAAAGATTCATTGCAATCAGATAAGCAGTTTTCCTGATCGAAGGAAAAATGACCACTTTTTTATGGTTGTACTCGATACTGGATGAGCAGACACAGTATACAGGTCTATTGATCTATTAGAAAAGAGAAATGCTTACCCAGGTTATTAGTTTTGATTTCTATGTTGGAGGATGTGTTAAAAGCTCCAATGGTCTTGCGCAGGAGAGTAGCTAACATGGAACGGCCTCCAACTGCGATCTCAATGTGGTGACTGCCTGCATTAAAACAGGGTTTCAAATGACAGAGCACCCTTACGAAAAATTCCCACAGCAAAAGCACAGCAAAGAGGAATAAAGCAGAGTGGAAAAGCACAGGTAAGCCTTGTAAAGCCCAGAGAGTTATGGTAAAGGATATTAAAGGATATTAAGCATGATTACTTTGGAAGACCAAACAAATGCTTAAGCATCGTTGTGGACCGCCCAACAGTGCTGAACCATCTCGGCTGCTTTCCTAATACACCAGACAGCTAGAACTGAATGGTTTGAAAGCATCCTCGCGGGCCATCCCTGGATCTCAACCCAACGAGCATGTCTGGGATGAACTTGAACAGTCATCATCACTCTGCCTGCCTCGCTGCACTAAATATCAATGACTGAACGCATCCTTCGAGACACCTTCCAGCGCCTTGGGGAGTCTAGGCCACATCAAGGCTGTCATCAGGGCAAACAGTGGCCCGAACAGGTCCTAATAAAGTGGCCAGACAATGCAAACACTTTAACAAATGCGCTTACTACATAACATGCTGCAAGATTGTGATACTATCAGGATCTTGTGCTAAAATGGCCTTACATTTTATAGTGTATCGCAGTGTTTCCCAACCCTGTTCCTGGCGGCACATCGTGTCTGCTGGGTTTCGTTCCAACGCAGCGCTCAATTGCTTAATTGAACCCTTCACTGAACTAATAAAGTGATTCACTGGGCATTTTCCCGTTATTTTCAAGCTATTTGTTTGTTGATATGGTTCAATTAAGCAATTGAGCGCTGCGCTGGAACGAAGCCCAGCAGACACTGTGTGCCTCCAGGAGCAGGGCTGGGAAACACTGGTGTATCCAATAATCAGTCCCCCTGCAACACAACATGAAATAATACATTACAGTGTCTCCCATATTGGGTGTGCATGGCGGGGGGATATTGTTATGTCATTGGTTACAATCACTCAGACAGCACTCGTGTATCCTAAGCACAGACTCACTGCTGAAGGAGTACTCTGTGTACGAGTGCTTCCGGATCACCGTAAAGATTTTGTAGAGGGACCAGTCGATAGCTAGCAGGGTCCCGATGAAGATAGCCAGTGGGATGATCTGTAGCATGCTCATCATCTGAAACAGAAGCAGTTACTCACAGTCTCCTCTGCAGTGTCGAGGAAGTTACTTTCAAAAAGTTGCTTAAACAAACGTTACAAATTTACAGGTGCACTTTCCATTTTGCAGACCTGTTTTTTCAGGTTTGGCTAGGCTGCAGCTTGAAATATTAGACTAGATCAGCCACAGTGTCTTTACAGTTGTAACAGCCAGCGCCATCTAGTGATTTGCCACTTTGGATCAAGTTTCCTTTTGTTTTGCTGGCAATACACTAGCTGTACACTAGATGGCACTGGCACATATTCATGTAAATACATTTTTGCTGGACTATATTACATACGTTCAGCCAGTAATATGAGCCAGAAGACACTGCTGAGCTGAAATGATCCAGGAAGGGTAACAGATGACCTGACTGACACCTTCTTATCAACCTAAAGTCATATCATGTTTTAAGCAGAAAATACACGCTTGCTGTCACACATACTTCTTTCAAAACTGCACATTTGAGACCAAACTGGCTAATGGAAGTGCAAAATGGGTGCTTCTCCTTCACATTTTTTTCTCCGGTTCTTATGAGCATGGAAATGCGGTGAACGTACGAAAGTCTTGATCTCGCTGGCATGCATGGAGAGGCTCCAGGGGAAGATGAAATCGCAGAGCTCCGCTTTCTTGAAGGGAAGCAGGTGCCGTTTACCCTGAAAGCACAAAGAGGTCAGCGTGGCTCTGTGTAACGCACTGCACTGCTCTGTGTATCTGTGTAACGCACTGTACTGCTCTGTGTATCTGTGTAACGCACTGCACTGCTCTGTGTATCTGTGTAACGCACTGCACTGCTCTGTGTATCTGTGTAACGCACTGTACTGCTCTGTGTATCTGTGTAACGCACTGCACTGCTCTGTGTATCTGTGTAACGCATTGCACTGCTCTGTGTATCTGTGTAACGCACTGCACTGCTCTGTGTATCTGTGTAGCGCACTGCACTGCTCTGTGTATCTGTGTAACGCACTGTACTGCTCTGTGTATCTGTGTAGCGCACTGCACTGCTCTGTGTATCTGTGTAACGCACTGTACTGCTCTGTGTATCTGTGTAACGCACTGCACTGCTCTGTGTATCTGTGTAACGCACTGCACTGCTCTGTGTATCTGTGTAACGCACTGTACTGCTCTGTGTATCTGTGTAACGCACTGCACTGCTCTGTGTATCTGTGCGTCTTACCAGCTTCTTCCTGCGTGCGTCTATCTGTCTGAAGTAGGTGTTGATATAGATATTGTCAAAGCGGATATCTCTGTTGTATTTATTGCTGTATCCGAAGGCCCTTTAAACAGCAGAAGGAGGGATAACACAGTGATGTTAAATTGTTTCACATTTTATATTCACCTTACTATATTTTATGCTGTTTGCCAGTGTTCCACATGGTTCTGGGTTCTGTTGCTCCTATATATATATTTTTTTCTTTGCCTTTACCCGGCTTTGAGCTGCTATCAGCTTGTCTGGAGAATCCTAAGCCTTCCTCATGCCATTCAAATCATGTGACTTTTCAACTAGCCCCACCTACTCTCACTGTCTAGATTAATGTAGAGTAGGTGGAAGCTGAAAGGTCACACTGTCACATGATGTGACTGGCATGAGGAAGGCTGTTCAGTGCTGGCTGTTAGGATTCTCCAGACAAGCTCAAAGCTGCTCAAAGCCAGGTAAAGACAGATTTAGAGAAAAAAGAAATATTGGAGCAGCAGACCCAGAGGCGCTCAGAATGGCTATATATTTAAGAGCAGCAGAACTCAGAGGCGCTCAGAACGGCTGTATATTTGAGAGCTACATAGCCAATAGGATTACGGAGGTGTTTTGTTAGCTACAATTACGTACGAGATGAAGATGAAAACGAAGGTGCAGGAGAGCAGGACCTGAATGAAACCGATCACGTTGTTCAGCAGAGTTTTCTTATTGCTCAGCTTCAATTTCAGGTCCTCGGTGATCTGTGCTTTATTAAACTTCACTCCACCAAGAGACTCCTGCTCGGTTTTCTGGAAGAAAAGAACATGCACTTCCTTTAAAAAAAAAGTCCCTGAGTGCCTCACATCCTCTGTGGAGCTCCTGGGTGACGACTGGCTTGGGGAGAATGCACACTGACCTTCAGTTCTCCTGGGGAGTTGCTGCAGTGAAGGAGAGTAAACTGGGGCGAAAGAGGGTGGTGCCATCTCCAAAATGCCACCCCCGTATTGGATCAATAGAACCCAGGACTACTCACAAAACAGTAATGTAAAAATGCAGTTTCAAAATCTTGATTCCATACCTTCACCACCATCGAGGAACTGAAATCTTCCCCCATGTGTTCAATAGAGTCGTTCAGCATATCGTAGGTCTGACCAAAGTTCCCCTCAACGGGAATCTTGTCCTTGCACCATTTGGTCATAACTGCGCAGAGATCAAGTGAAATGAGGATCAGTTTAAAGTCCAATACGCAAACACAATTTCAGAAAAAAAGGGAAATGGTTAAAGTTGTAATCAGACATCTTACAGATCATGCTCTTCCATTCGCGATATAGGTCTTGAATGTGCAGTTTTGAAAGAAACACATCTTATAGAAATGTATTTATTTCAAAGCTATGCCTGGCGCTGCATTTGTTAAATAATTCACTGTTTAAAAAATGTTCAATTAATGTTGACTTTCTTGTCATTAACCAACCAGCTGCTTCCTCTATTGATTGACACACTTTCAACCAGTCACATAACCCAGAAAACACTGCGGAGGAAGTGCAAACAGATAACCTGAGAACCAGGCATAGAAACTGAAATCTTCCTAACCTGAAATAGTACAAGATAGCATGTCTTAAAATTAACATACCTGTTTGCTATAGCATGTGTTTCTTTCAAAACTGCACATTTGGGTCCTATTTAGCTAATGGAAGATTGGACGAAACTATCTTGTAAACTACATTTACAACAAGTGTCAACGCAGACAGACACACTACAATGGTTCAGAACTGCTCTTCAGTTCTAGTTGCCTGCTGTAGATATATGTAGCATAGGTTAGACTCTAATTGGACCAATTAAGCTTCTAATATTCCCTTAATTGGTCCTATTAATTAATTTAAGGTACAGTTGGAACAAAAACCAGGAGGATCACCGGCCTCCAGGAACAGGATTGGAGACCCCTGGGCTAGAGCATTGAAATGTCTTTCAAGTACTGTCATCCAGTGCAGGGTTTCCCAATCCTGTGTCTGCTGGTTTTCATCTCAGTTACTTAACTAGACCCTCAATTGAACTGAAAATTTGCTTAATTCGACATGTTACAGCTAACTTGAAATCTGCAGCTGCTCAAGAGCCGTAAACAATCAAAAAGGTCTAATTAAGCAAATTGCCAGTTCGATTAAGGGTTTAATTAAGTAACTGAGAACTCAGTTGGAATGAAAACCAGCAGACACAGGGGGTCCCCAGGACCAGGACTGGGACACCCTGCTGTAGTGCACAGTATTGCAAGCAATGCGAAAGGAAACTTAATCCAAAGTGGCAGGCCACTAGATGGCGCTGGTTCTTACTTTGTTTGATGCAGCCTTGGTTACATATTCCATGGAAGACAATCTGAAGCTCCTGTACTCATTGCAATAGGAATGTTTTTTAAAATGAACAATGTAATCTAAGCTGTTTAATGAGGTGTATCAGTGCACTCTCTTTTAATAACCGTTTAGATACAGAGCAAGCAATAGAGAATCATAACATACACAAAAAAAACCCCATTAAAACACAAATACTAAAAGAAACAAAAATTTAAGGACAAACGTTTCAACTGGAAGTGTTTTCAATGTCTTCCTAATTCAGCCCGACTGTTTCAATATTAAACAGGAAAGACATTTGCTTCGCAAAACGTAGTTAGAAATCGAAAGAGGCATTCAGCAACAGGTGGCTGTCAATGGGAGCCTTTGTGACGTCTCTGAAGGCAGAACCATGGCAGGATTTGGGATCCCCAATGAAAGTGAATCGTTACATGACAGTGAATTCGAGGTAGGAGGGCCCGTACGTTTCATGATGTTGCAGAGAAAGTCGAAGGTCATTGGTATGCAGAGAATGTGGTTTATGATCGGGAGTTTGATGGTATCCATGCACTGCTTCCACTTGAGTTTAAACCAGCCCTTGCAGCGATACACTCCTTCTTCTACTACATCTGAGCAGAGGAGGGAGAAGAGAGTCAAAAACATAGCATTCCTGGGGGCAGAATCAATCACAGAATCACAGCAATACCAACGGTTTGTAAAGTAAAATGAATATGTGAAAAAGACAACTGATATCTCCAGAGGCTGAAACCATATGGCAGGGTAATGGTTTACTGTACTGGAACTTTACTGAAGGAATCATAGAATACAGCTGAGTACGTGTCTGTCAGCGAAGTTCTTATTTATGCTTTGTCATACCTCTTTGTGCTTTGCAATGCTTTCCTATGCTTTTCCATACCTCTTTGTGCTTTGCAATGCTTTCCTATGCTTTTCCATACCTCTCTGTGCTTTGCAATGCTTTCCTATGCTTTGCCATACCTCTCTGTGCTTTGCAATGCTTTCCTATGCTTTTCCATACCTCTCTGTGCTTTGCAATGCTTTCCTATGCTTTTCCATGCCTCTCTGTACTTTGCAATGCTTTCCTATGCTTTTCCATACCTCTCTGTACTTTGCAATGCTTTCCTATGCTTTGACATACCTCTCTGTGCTTTGCAATGATTTCCTGTGCTTTTCCATACCTCTCCGTGCTTTGCAATGCTTTCCTGTGCTTCTCCATGCTTGTACTATGCTTTTTCTTTGTGAAACTTTTAGAAAGGCATGCTATCTTGTTTAACTCACATTCACAGCGGAGCTTGGTTTTAATGTCAAAGCGTTCCTGGGTGGTCTTCTCTTTCTTAACAGCTGCAGAGTTCAGGCTGCTGTATCCATACTCTCCCATCACCTGCTCATTTATCATACTGAACTTCTTCTGAACCTCCTTTGACTCCTCCTCAAAATCCTTCTTCCCTTCCTGCATGGGGCAGGGGGGATTAAAAAACAAAAACTACAGCTCCCAGCAGGCTTTTACAATAGCTGTATCAGTGAGGGATGATGGGAGCTGTATTTCTTTTGGAGTCTGCATGTGTGTTTACACTGGAAAGATGGCTAAAGACAGATGCAGAATAAAAAAAGACTACAGCTCCCAGCATGCCTTAGACGTATGAGTGATGGATGAAGGGAGTTGTAGTTCTTTAGCCAGTGAAAGTTCAGGACACCTGCACTACATATGGATGTTTACACTTGAAACACTGCCAACAATTTAAAAACTACAGCTCCCAGCATGCCTCTACAACAAGAGTAACTGGGCGAGATGATGGGAGCTGTAGTTCTCATACAGTGAAAGTTCAGTCTGCACTGGAAACACTGCTAGAGGTAGAATGTAAAAACTACAACTCCTAGCATGCCTCTGCATTGAGAGTAACAGTGCGGGATGATGGCGTGGTGCTGTACATACCACCATGTCATGGACCATCTGCTTGAAGGGGTCCATCATGACCCGCCACATCTGCTTGCTGTGATTGACCTGCATCTCCACAGTGCAGCCCATCGAGTAAGCCACGTCCTGCACATTGTTATTAATGTTGGCTATGGGACCTGAAAGAACAAGCACCGTCAGGGACAAACACAAAGAGTATTCAACCACCCGCGCTGGCTTGAGGGACATAGCCTGGTCTCTTTATCAGGGCCTGTCCCTAATATCAGGTCACCGTTTACCCTGATTACTGCCTTGACCATGGCACAGACTCCACAAGGTGCTGGAAGGCATCTCCAGGAATCTGTTTAGTCATTAGCATTTCACTCAGTTGGTGTAAGGAGGTGTCCAGTGTAGGTCCTAATAAAGTGGCCAGGAAGAGCAGGTGCAGGTTTACAAACAGGAGTCATCCATGCAGCTGTTGGGAAGGAGCAAACCGAGGGTGCAGTCGAACCTGTCATGTCCGATCCTGTAAGATACGATATCCTCTGTTAACCGATGGATCTCTGGCATGTGTCATTTCCACATGCCGCTACCAACTGAACGGTACTAAAGGAAACAGTGAATTCAGCTCTAAGCAGGACACGACGGAGGAAAAGAGAGCAGCTGTCGAGTCGTTTGTTATTGAATTGACTGCGTCTCTTCTAGTTTTTCTGAATGAAAAGCTATTGAGGGTTCCTGCAGTTCTTCAGGGTGTTTACCATGATAGAGCCCCGCCAGCACAAACACCATGGTGTAGGCGCGGCCCTCGGCTCCCAGCATGTTGGGAGCAATCAGCAGGATCGAGCAGCGGAACTGAGAGGAGAATCCCCAGCCGAGAGCACAGACTCCTGGAACACAGGACAGACAGACAGACACAGGCATTAGAATCCCCAGCCCAGAGCACAGACTCCTGGAACACAGGACAGACAGACAGACACAGGCATTAGAATCCCCAGCCCAGAGCACAGACTCCTGGAACACAGGACAGACAGACAGACACAGGCATTAGAATCCCCAGCCCAGAGCACAGACTCCTGGAACACAGGACAGACAGACAGACACAGGCATTAGAATCCCCAGCCCAGAGCACAGACTCCTGGAACACAGGACAGACAGACAGACACAGGCATTAGAATCCCCAGCCCAGAGCACAGACTCCTGGAACACAGGACAGACAGACAGACAGACACAGGCATTAGAATCCCCAGCCCAGAGCACAGACTCCTGAAACACAGGACGGACAGACAGACAGACAGAGGCAATAGAATCCCCAGCCCAGAGCACAGACTCCTGGAACACAGGACAGACAGACAGACAGAGGAGTTAGACTCCCCAGCCCAGAACATAGACTCCTGGAACACAGGACAGAGAGACACACAGACACAGGCATTAGAATCCCCAGCCCAGAGCACAGACTCCTGGAATACAGGACAGACAGACAGACAGACAGACAGAGGAGTTAGACTCCCCAGCCCAGAACATAGACTCCTGAAACACAGGACGGACAGACAGACAGACAGAGGCAATAGAATCCCCAGCCCAGAGCACAGACTCCTAGAACACAGGACAGAGAGACAGAGGCGTTAGAAACCCCAGCCCAGAACATAGACTCCTGGAACACAGGACGGACAGACGGACAGACAGACAGACAGACAGACAGAGGCAATAGAATCCCCAACCCAGAGCACAGACTCCTGGAACACAGGACAGAGAGACACACAGAGAGACAGACAGACAGGGCTGTACTTTTTTAAAAATAAATTGTGCAACTCTATGCAGTGAGTGTTCACTTGTTTACCAGAAGCAAAGCGGCTGCCAGGTTCCTAAATGCAGTGAACACGTGTATTTATTCATATATACTGTATGTATTATTTATTTAATAGCAGACACCCTAATCCAAGGCAATTTACAATTGTTACAAAATATCACAGTACAAAGTGTCACGTTACAAAATCACCCATTACCCAGCATCCCATTACAAATTGTAAAGTACAATAAAATCAGCAGCAAAAGATCGAAACCAAATAAGAGCAACAACATCGAGAATATAGTAAATCATTTCATGCAAGAGTGGGTTCGACTAAACACTCATGATAAAACAGTAGTCTTAACTTTCCGTCCAAGCCACCTGCTGGACACAAAGCTCATTGCAGCAGTGAAGAAGTGTGATGCAGTGTTTGGGACGCAGACGTTGAGTCGATACTTACCGATCAAAGCATAGACAATATAGATCTTGTGCTCTTCATACATGGACAGTTTGTGCACCAGACCGTAGTACAACACTAAAAACACAGGGAGAAGAACGGTCATTGTGGCTTGCTTTGTGTGTGTGTTGTCGGAATTAGAAATGAAAAGAGTATTTTATACCCTGCCAGGCCGTTTTATTAGGGTCTTTCTACCAGATCGGGTTTGGCACGCCCTTGAATTGAAGACGCAAAAGACGCTGGTCATGTAACAGGGACTAGAGAGCGGAGGGAGCAGCATAATGGCAAGCAGTCTAGTTTTTGGCACCCCCTTACCCGTCCTTGTGATATTTGCTACCATTCTGAGTTGCACTCCAACACTGACATTGAGTCCGGGAGCTGCTCCAGTCCCCCGCTATTTGCAATGTCGGTGGGGTGCGGTTGAAAGTTCTATAACTGAAGGTTGCCAGACCCGGGGGAGCACAATAATATTACTGCCACACTATTTAGTGTTGATTCTATAACGGTAATATTATCAATGCTACCTACTGGATTTGTAGAGTTCATAGTTTTTACTCCAGCCCTTCCGTTCCCATGCCCGGGGGTGTCGTGCCTCTGAGGAGGCGGACCCGCCCCGTCTCCACCCTCCTCTTACTCACCGATGCCGAAGAGCGCTCCGAAGCCCATTCCCATCATAAACTTGGTGACCGGGAACTCCTTCGGGCCGCTGAAGAGGAAGCGCGTCGCGCAGCGCGGCAGCACCTTGGTGCACACCCGGTGGAGAGCTGTGAAGGAACGGGTCAGGGCTGCTCAAAAACCTGCTCCAAATTGAATAGTCCCATTCCCGGGTTAAATTGCATGATACACGATGAAGCGCTCTAGCGCGTATAGTTAAATCCAAAGGCACGGTTGTAGACGCGGACACGCCCCTTGAAAGATGGTTTGTGTCAATTGCTTTTGTTGTAAGGCATATACAACTTAATACATATATTTCGCTGTGTGTGTGTTGCAATTTTAGTACATATTTATTGTATAAAATGTACTATATATAGAATGCTTTGACTGTCTGAGAAGGGGATATTATTTACAGCATCAAATTTGTCATGACGGTAAAGTTTCACTAATAATATACAGAGCGCAGGGCTCTACTGCCCGCTAGGTGGCGCGCTTACACACACACACACACACACACAAACTTGTTTTACATTTTAAGTAACAGTTTTATAAAAACATCTAAATGTATCCATCATTCTCCATAGGAAACAAAGCGCAAGATAACGTCTTACTGGTGCGCGGAGCCTTCTTCTTGTTTGTACTTCTCTTCCTATGTTTTGGTTCGTCTTTTTCTTCAGGTTTACCCTTTTCCCCGGGTGTATTTGTGTCTTTTGGTTTATTTTTACAGTCTTTCATCTCCTTGTTCTTCACCATTTTGCCAGTGACCGCGCGTTCTTATTCTATCCATCGCGTTTCAGTGGCTTGCATTGTGACATCACATACAGACAGCACGCTGCAAAATACAATCCGGCCATGCGGATTTACTGGTACAGCTGTGACGTTCTCTTATCAAATTGTGACTGGCAAGATTGATGTACATTTTGGGGTGCGATTGCCTCAAACTGAATTCAATTTGTCACGGTGTTTGCTATCACGCCGTTGCTGTGTTATCCCCAAGCAAAAGCGCACCACACTTGGAGAACGCTCGTTTAGCGTCATGGCTCCGACTCTCTGGAACTCACTCCCAGCTTTGGTGTGTGACGCTCCCACCGTCGCTCGCTTTAAATCAACTCTCAAGACCCACCTGTTCTCTCTTGCTCTCTGTGCTCTTTAAGCCTGATATCTGCTATTAGCTGCTGTGTTGCTGCTACTATTTCATGTGTTATGCTGCTATCATGTATTCTGCTCTTTCCACTGTATTTAATGCACTATTTCATGTATTCTGCTCTTTCCACTGTATTTAATGCACTATTTCATGTATTATGCTGCTATCATGTATTCTGCTCTTTCCACTGTATTTAATGCACTATTTCATGTATTATGCTGCTATCATGTATTCTGCTCTTTCCACTGTATTTAATGCACTATTTCATGTATTGTGCTGCTATCATGTATTCTGCTCTTTCCACTGTATTTAATGCACTATTTCATGTATTATGCTGCTATCATGTATTCTGCTCTTTCCACTGTATTTAATGCACTATTTCATGTATTATGCTGCTATCATGTATTCTGCTCTTTCCACTGTATTTAATGCACTATTTCATGTATTCTGCTCTTTCCACTGTATTTAATGCACTATGCTTTTTTTTTTTTAACTGTGTATCATGTATTAAGCATTTTTCTATATTTAAAGTATTATGGATTTTCTTGTCACTGCATCTTGTAAAGCGCTTTGTGATGGTGCTCCACTATGAAAGGCGCTATATATAAAATAAAGATTGATTGATTGAGAATCTTGTTGCAGTTAGGTCTTCTTCCTGCACCAACAGTCCGGGGTATTGTGACACCGTCAAGTTGTTTTCACATCAAAAGCCTCAATCAATCTTTTTTAGTTCTGTTTTTTTTTTTTTCTTAAAAAAATAAACAAATAAATAAATAAAAACGAACAAAACACGCGGTTAGTCAATTAACAGGTGGAGGGCGGAAAATCACGTCCCAACTTTCAACTGAATTCCGAGTCCTACCGTCCTGCAGTCTGGTGACACTCGGAGTGCGATCTTTGTGCATTTCTGTTATTTTTTTATTTTTTGATAACACTGTAATCCGAAACGCGCAGACTGTGTAGAACTCAGAACTTTGCCGATGGTTCAAAAGAATACACCGCCAGCTGGTGCCGGTAACGCGCTATTTAAAAATCGCATTTCACCGTAAAAATGCAATACGGTTTCATTTCAGGCTCGTAGACTTGCAATACCCAGCAGAAACAGAAAAGGTACAGGATATAGCTTAGTTTATAGGACAAGTATTAAGTGTTTCTGAGTGAAACCCCGTTTGTACGGGCGCTCAGAGGGCTGTCAAAATTGGTCTTTTCTGGTTTTCAAGGGATAGTGCATCGTTTACAGTTCGGTGTGCATCTTTGCATTACTGAAGCGACATCTGGTGGCCAAACGGTGGCATGATGAAGGACTCTAAAGTCTGAAACGTCCTAAATGCTTGTATATTTGTTGTAGTTTGTGTGCCTGCTTTGTATATTCATTTAACAATGTTACTGTTTCTAACAGGCGCTGTGCCAAATAGTGTCGCACAATTGTAATAATAAACTAACGCTGTGTGATATCTTGTATAACCTTATTGATTTGATGTTTTAATTGGTTGCATTATTTATGTTTACTATACTGCAGTGGAGCAGAACACTCTCGTTTAGTAATGTGTGTGTAATCATGTGCTGAGAGGACGCAAAAATGACACTAAAATTATATATATATATATATATAGTAGATCTTTTTGTAGATTTTCGTCCTCAACTAAGCTTCATGTCACTGTATAATTCATTTGTATTTCTTTACTACATATTTCAAAAGTTTAGCCTTCCATACACACTACTGCCCAGGAAACTATTAAAAAAAAAAAAAAAAAAACAACAGTTATTTTTTAATAATATTTCGAATTTTAAAATGTCCAGTTATTATTCAACCTGGCTCACCGCTGCCACCCCTGAACTAACTCGGGAGAGATGAAGACGAGCACTCGCATCCTCCGCAGGACCACGCAGTTCTGAATTGCTTTACAGCGCGGCCTGCGGGCGCCCGGCCAGCCACAGGGGGTCGCTGATGTGCGGTGAGACAAGGACTCCCCAGCTGACTTAACCCCTACCCCGTCCGGGCAGCGCTTGGCCAATTCTACCCCGCCCCCTGGGAGCTCCTGTCTACGGTCGGCAGCGGCACAGCTTGGGTTCAAACCGGCGATCTCCAAGCTATAGGGCGCATCCTGCACTCCAGGCAGGGTGCCCAAACTGGGTCTCTCGATTACTTTTTCATTATTGCATTTCTACACAAAGCCATTGAAATGCGACACTTTGGTAGTTTTAATAAACTAGGAGTTGGCATAACACTGGGAAAATGTTAAGGCTGAAAACTGTGGCAGTTTTTTCCCAGGACTTGCTCGTTTTAGCCTACATGTTGCACTCAAGCAGTAGACCTGCATCTGTGTATTTGACAAGGAGGCTGTGCTACACTGGCCAGGGTTTTCATTTTAACAGCCCTTTCTCTCCCTCAGCAAGGCGATGGGCGACAATTTGAAGGATAAACTGAGCCAGGAGGCCTGTATCAAGACGCTGTGCTGCTGCTGCCTGCAGTTCGATTCCTGCAAGAGCCCGGCCGATCTGGAGAGAGGAGCCGCCGCGGGAGCCCGGAGAAAGCGTCGGAAACGCCAGCCCCAGGTCCGCCGCCCGGCGCCGCTGAAGGAGGCAGTGCGCAGCCTGGGCGGTTTTTTCTTCGGGCTGGCGCTGTCGTCTTGCTACGCGGGGATGGTGCTCTTCGTCCACAGCTACGGCATGTGGTACTGCCTCCTTTCCACCGTCACCATCGCCACCTTCTGCTCCTTCGGCATGGGCTTGTCCGTCCGCATCCGCTCCAACGTGTTCCTCATGCTGCCCATGATCTGCTCCAGTTAGTATGGCCGCTGAGTGCCTGGATTAGATTCACTCAGAAGAGTCTGTTTAATTGCAGGTTGCTGTGAACCTGTGCTGGATAGAAACCAGCACAAAAAATGCCTTGTTGACGTCTGTGACCGAGGCTAGATCAGCCAAGTGTCTTGAGTAAGCGCCAGCACCTCAGCTTCGTCCTGCCGGCACACAATAGCAACTCTGATTCAAAATAGCAGATCACCACTAGGTGGTGCTGGCTCTTCTATACGGACACTTTGGCTGATCTAGCCTGTGTTACATGCATCTAGAACTGAAGAGCGGCTCCTTTGAAGACAAAGAGACTCCTGGTTCTGTGTAGTATTTTTACATCCCCTAGGGGCAGAGTATATATGCAGGCACTTCTTTGTGTCAGTATATCTTTTTCCAGGTGCATATAGGATAAGGTGATACGTGCTTTTCCTATAAATTATACTATGCATAGGTTTGTCATGTTTTTCTTTTTTTTAATTATGCTTTACCTATGCTTTCACTGTGCTTTATTAAGCTTTGCTGTGCTTTTACTGTGGGCAACTTTTATAAGGGTTACTTTATCATGGTTTCTTTTTAATATGCTTTACCACACCTCTCTGCTTTACAATGCTTCCCTATGTTTTACCAGACCTCTCTGTGCTTTACAATGCTTCCCTATGTTTTACCAGACCTCTCTGTGCTTTACAATGCTTCCCTATGCTTTACCATACCTCTCTGTGCTTTACAATTCTTCGCTATGCTTTACAATACCTCTGTTTAACAATGCTTGCCTATGCTTTACCAGACCTCTCTGTGCTTTACAATGCTTCCCTATGCTTTACCATACCTCTCTCTGCTTTACAATGCTTCCCTATGCTTTACCAGACCTCTCTCTGCTTTACAGTGCTTACCTATGCTTTACCATGCATTCACTGTGCTTTACAGAGCTTGGCCATGCTTTCCCATGCTTTCACTGTGCTTTATCCCACTCTGCTGTGCTTTGTAACTTCCAGGGCTGTCCCTTATTGCAGCGTGCCTGTCTTGTTGATCTGTCTCCCTGGCAGAGGAAGGGAAGAACATACTGCTCTTCATGGCCTTCACGCTGGCGATCCAGGGCCCCACGATGAACATCCTGGATAACTTTGAGCGGGCGGCCGAGGCTGTGTCCTGTGGAGTGGAGCTGGCCCTCAATCAGACCAAGGAGCTGGTAGAGAAAGTCACCACCCCCCTGGCCCGTGAGTCAAATCATTCTCGTTCAAGGAGAACTATAAGGAATGAGAACGAGGTTCTGGATTATTTGTATGACTGAAGGGTCATTACATGCTGCTGTGCTGCCTATTTCAGAACGGCCTGTATTGTACTGGTGTGGACTGCATCAGAGCTGTGCTGTATGGGCTCTGTGCTTCTGTGTCATACTGGTGTGGATTGCACAGAGCTGTGCTATATGGGCTCCGTGCCTCTGTTCTTTTTGTTTTGTTCCAGCTGTCCTTAATAAGATCAAGAACATCTCTAAGAATGCTAAAGTCGTGGCAGACAAGGTCCGGAGGTTTCTCAAGAGTCTGATGTCATCAGTGAAGCATGTCGGTGAGGGAGTGGTCTGCTAAACTCAAAGAAAACACACAACGCACAGAGCTCCTGTAATGAACTGCATATTCCATTATTAACACCCTTAAAGTGATTGCAGTTAACAAAATCATTCCAGAAATCTGACACGTCCTGCACTTGTTACATAGGTCTCAAAACACATTCACAATTAAAACATAACATCTGGTACTTCACTTGGCTAAAGAAATCTCAGTTTGCAAGCCATGCTTTCAGTTACTGTTGCACTTCCTAGGTCACCTTGAGGGTGAAGTTGTCCCCACCCTTTCACTGGTTTCTTTTACTGTCATCAACCAGCCAGCCTGGCCTGACCTAGGAAGCACATCAGATAACCAGAGAATAAAGCTCAGAAAACAAGAGCTGTGTTTAACCACAACTACTGACATGCTGTCTTCCACTGCAAAACCACGCAGCATGAGAAGAGCTATGCCTGCAGCCCCAGAACGATACTGTGTACTGCAAGCAGGTGAGGAAGAGATGCACTGGATTCTCTGATACACTAAAAGCCATTTTGTGCTGAGCTGTGATTGGTGGACTCGGTATTTGTTTCCCCGCAGCTCGTATCTTAAGGAATGTCTTGCACTTCCTCGTGAATATCGGAGAGATCTGCAATGACCAGCTGGGCTCCCCGTACAGGAAGTGCATCAAGATATTCGACGATGCCCGCGCGGACTGCTTGGACGTCATGTCCTTCTTCGGATTCCTCTGCTACATCGTGGACGTCTTCAAACCACTGTGCGGACTGGCCTACAGTAAGAGCGTCGCTTATCTCTCAGCGCGCACGACGGGGGGGGGGGTTCTCGACCCCCTCCAGCGTGCCTGCTCTAATCGTTGCCATTTCAAACAGCGCGGAGAGCAGGGCTGCGCAGACCCTCGCATTTCCCAAGCAATTCCATTTGACGTGTTTTTTTTGTCAGCATTAAACGAAGCCGGAAAAAACCTGTTAAATGTGTGTTCATTTCACAAGAAGAAAAGCTGCCTTCGCCCCATTCGCCCTCCTCTTTACAGATGAGCACCAATCAATGACAATGAACGACCTCTTTGAGTCATTTAAAAAGGAATCCCTCTCCAGTGTCTAGTACAACCATTAACCTGTCCCCCTGCAACACTGTTCTGCTAGTAAGATTTACCACATTTGTTCTACATGGTATTACTAATGTAGTTCTTTAATCCACTGGAGGAGCAGTTAATGGTTACACTACATGTACTTCACGTTGCTATATTTCTTACCTCCACTAGGGGGTGGAGTGTTGCAGGAGGACAGGTTAGTGGTGGCACTCTGGTGTGCCAGCATATTAGACATGGTTCTGAGAGCTCTAACAAGGACCCGGGTGTTTTAAACTTGTCCCCAGGATGTGACGGCTGGAACTGATATTCCAGAAGAATGTTAGTTAAGATCATTTCGATATCACACACACACTTGAAGTTGTCAATATAAGATGTATCTTTTGTAAGAGTATCCCTCTTGTTTCCTTTGCTTGCAGTCATCCAGCTGTTCTGTATCATTCCTACCTACATCATGGGGCGAATCAGGGAGAAGACTTCGAACCGTGAGTAGGCGGGGCCTGGCTTCCAGAACAGGGCAGGGGATCAGCACTCAGATATTTCCAGAGACTGCATCCAGCTGCATAGTTTAAAGGGATGCTTCAGGGCAGGGTCACCCCCTCTGATATTACCAGGGACTGCATCCAGCTGCATTGTTAAAGAGATGCTTCTTATCAGAGCTTAGCAAGGAGAACAATCTGCTTTAAACAGCCTTCACTGTAACTTTTCAACTCCGCCAGCCTCCCCCCTCTCTCTGTAGACAGAGTGAGACTAGCAGAGCTGAAACGTCACTCTGTCATATTTGATGAGGAGGCTGTTCAGTCCTGGCTGTTAGGATTCTCCAAACAAGCTAAAAGTAGATTTTTATTTAGAAATAACTGTTTATCTGGGGTAGAGAAAATTGCCCTGCCACAACTTTGAACCCTGATATTCACAAAATACACAAGAAGTAAACTTTGAACAAAATTGTGACTTGAGGGTTTAATAGAGGAATTTCAAAATTCAGACTTCCTAAAACCCTGTGTGTGAAGAATGCTCTTCTGTACACTCAGCTCACCTGTGTGAAGAATGCTCTTCACTACACTCAGCTCACCTGTGTGAAGGGACAAGCTCCACACTGCCTTGTAAAAAGCAACAGATTGCCATGCAGTACCTTCAAATGAGTTTGGGTAGCTACAGTATATTCTTATTTGTAGGAAATATCAATATAATCGTGGAATAAACAAGATAATAATGATCTTTATTTTTATATAGCGCCTTTCATAGTGAACCACCATCACAAAGCTCTTTACAAGATACGAGACTAGGTTTTGTGAACTATGCATCAGCTGCAGAGTCACTTACAACAACATCTCACCCCAAAGACGCAGCACAAGGAGGTGAAGTGACTTGCTCAGGGTCACACAGCGAGTCAGTGGCTGAGCTGGGATTTGAACCTCCTGGTTACAAGCCTGTTTCTTTAACCACTGGACCACACAGCCTCCTATGAATACTGGACAATATCCCTCCTCCCTCCTGCGTATTAAACAGTAGCCCCCCCTCTGTCCCTGTATATTATCTCTCGCTCTGTGACATACACTATTTCTGTTTGTTACTGTGCCCCATTACAGTCGTGTTTCTTCACCTCGATTTACATTATAAAGTAGAGCACAGGTGGTAGAGTTAGCCTGGCACCATTGTGAACACCTCTGTGCTGTTTCCTCTGCTCAGCTGTGATGGCAGCCTTCGAGAAGATGAAGGATGAGTTTGAGTTCAACATCTCCAGCAGCTCCAGCTTCTCCATGCACTTCAACAAGAGCAAGTCCATCTTCCAGGTGGCCGCAGACATCATGGAGGAGGTGTCTGTGGAGCTGGACAAGTTTCAGGAGTTCATCGGTCTCTTCGGCTACGCCACGCTCTTCCTGGTGTTCTACATGTACCTGCAGTGAGTCAGTGGTACTCTGCGCCTGGATCACTGCACACAGGAGCACTGTAATCCCATCAGTCTCGCCTGAGTCCCATCATCTCCGGGGTCTCACCTCTTCGATTTGAAAGAGGCACACATCATGTCAAATTTTTGATGGCTATTGCATTTGTCATCAATGAAACTTGCTCTCTTGAAGGAACGCATCACACACGTGAGTTGGTTCTGGGAGTCCTTGTAGGAAAAAACAGTTCAGAATGGTTTTGAAACACATTGTTTTAAATATATATAGTTCTCCAGGAAAAAAAAAATGTTGGCTGTTTATTTTCTTTAAAAGAACTCCCAGAAGCGAGACGCAGTGACTCGAGTACCGATCGCTGCTTCTCCTGCGACCGACTTGTTTTCAATGTTAATTGTTAACTTTAGGAAGTAGACCGGCTGTGTAGCATTGAAATATCTCAAAGGAGCCTTCGATAACATTTTCATACAGGAAATAAGTGTAGTTATTACTGTAATTATTACAATTATTACTCTCTGTGTGTGTCTCTGTGTGCGTGTCTGTGTGTGTGTGTGTGTGTGTCTCTGTGTACGTGTCTGTGTGTGTGTGTGTGTGTGTCTGTATGTCTGTGTGTGTGTGTCTGTCTGCAGGGCTGTGCTGTACAGGAAGAAGTACCTGTTCCAGGATGACTATGACAATAACTATATCACCAATGAGTTTGTGGAGATGGACATCATGAGAGCGCAGCATGACAAGAACACCGTGCTCCCACTGAGCCAGGACGAAGCTCTGAAATACGTCAGACCCTGTAAGCAAGGGGGAGGGGAGACGGGACACCCTTACAAAAGGATATTTTAATACCTCTCTGTGCTTTACAAAGCTTAGCTATGACTTACCGTGCTTTCACTGTGTTTCATTACACTTTGCTGTGCTTTTACTGTGGGAGGCGTTTATAAGGGTGTATGGCAGAGAGGATGATGGAGTGTGGAGAGAAAAGAGAGGGGAGAGAAAGTTGAGAGAGGACAGTTGGGAATGGAACATGGAGAGAGGGTTGGAGGGAGTGAGGAGAGGGTAGGGGAGAAGGTTGAGAGAGGAGAGATGGGAATTGAGCATGAAGAGAGGGTTGGAGGGAGTGAGGAGAGGGTAGGGGAGAAGGTTGAGAGAGGAGAGATGGGACTTGAGCATGAAGAGAGGGTTGGAGGGAGTGAGGAGAGGGTAGGGGAGAAGGTTGAGAGAGGAGAGATGGGAATGGAGCATGGAGAGAGGGTTGGAGGGAGTGAGGAGAGGGTAGGGGAGAAGGTTGAGAGAGGAGAGATGGGACTTGAGCATGAAGAGAGGGTTGGAGGGAGTGAGGAGAGGGTAGGGCAGAAGGTTGAGAGAGGAGAGATGGGAATGGAGCATGAAGAGAGGGTTGGAGGGAGTGAGGAGAGGGTAGGGCAGAAGGTTGAGAGAGGAGAGATGGGAATTGAGCATGAAGAGAGGGTTGGAGGGAGTGAGGAGAGGGTAGGGGAGAAAGTCGAGTGGGAAGAGGAGGAAGGCGATTGCACAGAGAGGGAGTTTGGGGAGGATTTAGGAAGAGGGGAGAGAAGGTAGGGGTTAGAAGGAAGAAAGGAATCTTCTGTAATATATATTCCCCTGTCTGTCTATGTGCCTGTGTCTATGGGTATGTGTATGTCTGTGTGTGTTTTTCTATGTCTCTCTCTCTCTCTCTCTCTCTGTGTGTCAGGTTCTCTGTACATGACAGGCAGGGAGAAGCGCACCTACATCTGGAACATCACCAATGTGTTTCGTCACATGCTGATCTGCTCTCTGGTGGTGGTGATCGATTACATTATATTCTGGATCTTCGACATGGTGCGCTACTACCTGCAGGGGGAGATAATAGCCCGGGGTAAGCCTGTCCTCTCCAGCAGTGGGTGCTTCTTTTACTGTCCTTATTTAAGAATATACTTCACATGCACAGTAGCTAATCTGTATTACCTTCACTTTGTAGATCTGAAACATGCACACATTAAGACACGTATTTCATTTATAATGGTGTTTGCTATAACATGTTGCTGCACATCTGACACTATAAAACGAACGAAGGTGCACAACAGGCAAGGATTGTGGAATTATTTTGCTGTATGGACTCTATAGGCTTGCTGCTTTTCAACATTTATTTTTCATGGCAGTAAAAGCAGAGTGATTCACTGCAGTATTTGTAAAAGCAGAGTGATTCATTGCAGCTTTTGTAAAAACAGAGTGATTCATTGCAGCTTTTGTAAAAGCAGAGTGATTCGCTACAGTATTTGTAAAAGCAGAGTGATTCATTACAGTATTTTACGAGCCTGATAAAGCAATGTTGAAAAGGCTCTTGGTATCTACAAGCACTCAGGGTAATAGATCCTGGGGTTTGCAGTCCTCTTCCTGTCTTGTTGTTTGCAGCCCCTGTGCAGATTGCAGTTGATATTAGCGGGTCTGGATATGCAGCCGATATCTACAAAGACATTGTAGCGTCCTTCGACATCCTGCAGCAAGCGAACATCAGCGTCCTGAGCAAGAAGTGTAGGATGAACCCTACCGAGCCAGACTACATGGGCTACCTCATCATAGGTACTGTACTGAATTCACTGTGCCTCATATACTCAGGACAGAGTGATTACACTGCAGACTACATGGGCTACCTCATCATAGGTACTGTACTGAATTCACGGAGTACTGTCAGTGCATATGTAACGGCAGACAGCACAGACTGTTTTTACATTGTTGGGGGAAAAAATACACGTAGACTAACATATATGATTGACATAAAACCGTTTTAGACAGTTTAATTAGTTGTAAATACAATGGTGCTTCCTGCGTGTGCTGTTGGATATAGTGAGATATGTGATTTTGTTTTGCAGTTCAGTCTGTATTTATCTGTAGCCGCGGTATCTCATGGCATCACCTTCTAGAAGCTACACCCGGACAGCTAACAAAAACCTGTAGTCAGGACAGTGTGTTTATTTTAACATACAAATAGGGCTTACTTTCCGATTTCCTCATATTTTATCATCATTTCTGCTTGTATTCTTTACCGAGATATTTCTTGTGCTGCTTATTATTCTGCACTGCTATAATCGGAGTTCCCATCATGCCTGTGATATTAGACGCGCAAGTCTGAATACAAGAAGAGCAACGAAACGTCTGTACGGCTGTACAGAGCCCTGTTGATGGGAGTCTCTGCTGTTTCCAGGGGGCTGTACGGAGCCCTGTTGATGGGAGTCTCTGCTCTTTCCAGGGGGCTGTACAGAGCCCTGTTGATGGGAGTCTCTGCTCTTTCCAGGGGGCGGAGCCCTGTTGATGGGAGTCTCTGCTCTTTCCAGGGGGCTGTACAGAGCCCTGTTGATGGGAGTCTCTGCTCTTTCCAGGGGGCTGTACAGAGCCCTGTTGATGGGAGTCTCTGCTCTTTCCAGGGGGCTATGCGGAGCCCTGTTGATGGGAGTCTCTGCTTTTTGCAGGGGGCTGTACGGAGCCCTGTTGATGGGAGTCTCTGCTCTTTCCAGGGGGCTGTACAGAGCCCTGTTGATGGGAGTCTCTGCTCTTTTTCAGGGGGCTATGCGGAGCCCTGTTGAAGGGAGTCTCTTCTTTCTAGGGGGGCTGTACGGTGCCCTGTTGATGGGATTCTCTATTCTTTCTAGGGGGGCTGTACGGAATGTCTTTTTTCATTGTCGTCGCTGGGAATTATGTGACCAGGCTGCGGAGGTTTGTGTGTGCCAGTTACTACCCATCGAGAGAGCGGGTAAGCACCGCCACAGACACGCCGCCTTCAACAGCCACCTTCAACAGCAGCCACCTTCAACGGCCGTCACCTTCAACAGCCACCACCTTCAACATCCAGCTTCAACATCAGCCACCTTCAACAGCCACCTTCAACTCGAGTGTCTTGTCGTAGATAGGTGTACCCCCCTTTTGTTATAATTAGTGGAACATTCCAGGAAAATGAAGTTTTATCATAATTGGACAAGCAGCTCCTAGCAGTTTGCCAAACTGTCTCCACACTCCACAGTTTCTCCATCTATCTGGAGAACAGCTTATCCAATTGTCACGAAACTTGCCGTGAGCATGCTTTAGAACGTCTCCGATTCTGGGGGGTATAGGGTGTGTCTGTCTGTCTGTATGTCTGTCCACCTGTAAGTTAAATCAACTGTCATGTTATAATTAAACATTTGTTAGTGACTTGCTTCCTAACCCTGGTGCAGTTTTCTATTCACAGTGGTGGTGAGGGATGTGACTAAGAGCCCTCTGTTTCTCCTCTAGGAGCGTATCTGCTTCCTGTACAATCAGATCCTGTCCAAGCGCACCTCTCTCCCCACAGCTCTGATGCAAGCGATCAAGAAGAACACGGCGGACGAGGGGCACACCAGCATGCTAATGGTTCTGGGGGCAAAGTAAGAGAGCCGCACTGATACAGAAGAAATCATCAAAGATGGGCTAATTATCCCAATAGAGGAGTTCAAACCAAAGCTTCAAATACGCACGAAGAGGGATTGCTTAGCTTCCACAGTGCTTGTGTATAGGACGAAGCTTGGGCTGTATGCTTTTCCCTGTTTAACATGTTTTAACAGATTTCAGTCTAAAAGTATTTCAAGACCTTTCACGATTAAACATAATTCATAAAGCAGAAAAAGCGTTCTCACAATCAAAATGGATCATTTTCTCTAGCGTTATTGTGCCACAAATGTTCCTACATATTTAAATGTAACCTGAAAACCGTGAAGGCTAAATTGTAGAATATTTAGTTTATGTCCCCCTTTTATAGATATTTCATTTTCACCGTCAGTGAATTCTCAAACAAAATAAAAAAAAACATGAATAAATGTAAAATTAACAGACAAGTGAAATGTCCTTCTTTTGTACTGGGCAGAGCGATCTTTAGGAAAAATATTTCCGATCTTCGATGGTGTCTTTACCATTGAAGACATTTTAAAGACATCGCGCAGCTCTATGCAGTGTGTGTTCAATCATTACAGGAAGCAAACTGAACCAGCTGCCAGGTTCCTGAATGCAGGGTAACAGGAGGTGTGTCAATCAAACGTTTGCTGTATTTATTTTTAAGTGATAAAAATAAGTGTATCTACACTGTTCTTTCAGAAGTGGGAATTTTCACACTGAACTGCATTTTACATGACAATGGGCAGATTTCACAGGAAACCGTGATGACAGTGAAAAAATACAGCCTTAGTCATAGGGAAGTGTGATGCTGTGTGTGTGTGTGTGTGTGTGTGTGTGTGTGTGTGTGTGTGTGTGTGTTTAGTTATAGGGCAGTATGATACTGTATGTGTGTGTGTGTTTAGTTATAGGGCAGTATGATACCGTGTTGGTGTGTGAGTGTGTGTGTGTTTAGTTATAGGGCAGTATGATACTGTGTTGGTGTGTGTGTTTCTTTGCAGGTTCCCGGGCTGTGGCAGGCTGGTTCAGTTCATGGGAGTGTATCAGAGTTACTGCATGGCTTGTGGGAAGGTTGCAGAGGGCAAGTACACGTCTGCGTTCATCACCTGCATCACTCCAGGATGCAAAGGTATTGTGCTATAGATCAGACCTGCTTCCATATATCATACCCACAATATGGTAGTATAGGGTGCTGTGTGACACGAGCTGATATCCACTCCACGAGTGGGTTCCTGGCCACTCTGAACTTGAGAGGGTGGAAATCAGTGTGTATCTTCCATAGCACCCTATACTATAGATTTTTATAATATAGTGGTACATATAAATAATTAAACAGCTGATCTCATGTCCATTTGATACAAACTATCTGATACAAAGACATTTCAGATGGCTGAATCACATCCCTGTCAGGGTCTATTGTATAATATAAACAATATCTTTCCCTTGTTCTGGTGTTCAGTCATTGAGTGCTTCTCACTCCAGTACTGTGATTTCTTTATTTTGGTAAGCAGTTCTAATTGTCTTCCATAGATCTAGGAGGCAGTGTAGTCCAGTGGTTAAAGTCTTGGGCTTGTAACCAGAAGGTCACTGGTTCAGATCCCTCCAGTGCCACTGACTCACTCACTGTGTGACCCTGAGCAAGTCACTTAACCTCCTTGTCCGTCCTGCGGATGAGATGCTAAATCAATGTCCTATTGGAAGTGACTCTGCATATAATGCACAGTTCACAGCCTGCCTCTGTAAAGCGCTTTGTGATGGTGCTCCACTATGAAAGACGCTATATAAAAATAAAGATATTGTTATTATATTATCTATGTAATCTGGCTACATAGCCAAAGTGTAAGAGCCAGTGCCATCTAGTGGATCAAGTTTCCTTTTGTTTTTCTGGGAATAAGCTTGGCGATGGTGCTTACTAATATAAAGATACTTTGGCTGATCTAGCCTACATTGCATAGATCTGTGGCAAGAAAACTAGACCTGAAGAACAGCTATGAACCACAGGTAAATGAACCATAGCAAAGACCACACTATTCGAATCGTTTCAATAAGAGCGATACAATTGCTGCAGTTCCCTACATAATATTGTGATGCCATTGGGTGTGGTATCAGGGCAGGCTGTGCTGTGAATGGGAGCCTTTGTGACATTTGTTTCTCAGAACTGTACCTTGCTGTGTTATCGCAGTGAAAGTGAATATCTTCTCCAGTGTCCCAGCCTGCCCTGACGGTGTGTCTATGTGCCCCCCCCCCTTGCCCAGGTCTGTACTGCACCCAGTGCTTTAAGAAGCTGAACAACGTCTGCACCATCTGCATGAGCCCTTTGACCTTTGAGGATGACAACGAGGAAGAGCTGTGAGTTACCCTGTTATAGGAACACTGTAGCATAACCTAACTGAGTGCTAAGAAGCTACAGCCTAGTAGTTGGCTGGAACAGAGCGTCTAAGGGAAAGGTCGTCTGAATGGACAGAAACACACACTAATGGGTTTCAGAAATACTCTGTTATATTATTGAAATGATCAGGAGCCAGGAGTTTGATATTAAATCATTTTCCACCCTTATGGCTGCATGAACAACTCCTAGTAGTAATCCTACAGACTCACAGGTGAGACTGTGTCATGTGATTGAAGTGTAATCAGCTTTAGCAATGATGGGATTGCTGGCACTTTGTCGTATATACAGTACCTGTGATAGGGTATATGAGTATTGATGATGTTCCCAGACCAGACAGCTGACAGTGAAACACAAAGACGGGTGCTACGGGTGAAAAGCACGCTTGTGCGCCGTTTTTCATTGCAAACAAAAAGTTTCTGTTGCTGATGCATGCATAGAGATGATTCTATCTGAAATAACGAAAAAGTGAGGGGGGACATGTCCCTTGTGCCCCCCGTGTAAATGACACCTATGACACAAAACCATTCTTTAAATACACTCACAATAAACTAAACAATGCATTATTTACAATACATTTACAAGCAGGGCTTTGCCCTGCCCCCTCTAATTATGTTCAGGGGTTTTATTCCCTGCCACAATACATAACCCAAGATAGTTCTGTAACCCAGGACTCGTCTTTCCAATCGTTCTATTTGATACAGTATATAACAAGGGATATTCCAATGTGTGCAGGGACTCGAGTGACGAGGAGAAGGTAAAGCTGTGGATATCAGCTATGAAGGCGATGAAGAACATGGAGCTGGAGAAGAAGAGAGAGCTGAGGAAGCTGCTAAAAAGGCGGATCAAGGAGGCCCTGCGGAAGAAGGTGGACAAGGGGGGCCAGGGCCTGCCCAAGGAGCTGCGCAAGAGAACAGCTTCCGAGAAGAGCGAGGAGAGGAGCGAGAGCGACACCAGCAGCAACATCAGCAGCCAGAGCAGCGACTCCAACAGGTGAAGGGCTTCCTGTTACAGACAGCCCTGTGAGCAATGCCTTACCTTTCCTTTGCCATGTTGAAAAAAGCAATTCCCTAGTTTGTTTAACTATGATGTGTGAATAATAAGGACAATCTAAACTTTCGGGAATTTCTGTGACATGGGCAACACAGGATGCAGCAACGTTGCACTTAAAGGTTTTATTTACATAAATCCACGTACTGTGTCAGTCGTAAAGTCACGGCCTGTCTTGCTGTAAATCATTATCACATGCTTGCATGGAACATATCTGACTGGAAATCACTAAATCCCGACCTACAGCTTTTGTAAAGAAAAAACAAATATTACAAATCTGTTAAAACTGAGAATAAGGGGCATTGCTTACATCATATCAGCATCATGAAGCCAGTCTATGAAACTCATTCCGGTATGAAACGTGGGCTGCAGCCGCTCCCTATAACCCAATGCGGGTGCTGCAGGGGGCAGGTTCATGGTCACACTGGTGTACCAGCTGAACTGAGAGGCATGCTTGAGAGCTATGAATCTAAAGTCCTCAAGGCTTGCCATCGAAAAAGTGCACTGGAACTGCTGTAAGGCCAGCGTGCTGGTTCAGAAGAGGAGCTGGCTAGGGTGTGGACAGTATTTTCATTGATGAAGAATGCATTGCACAGCACTTTATTGAAGCCTGAATGTAGTTTGACTGCTGCACAGTTAGGGCTGACAGTCCGGGAATTGACATCTGTGGCCGGGCGCCAGGAATCTTTTGTATTTGTTACAGAGGAGTATGAAAACTTTGTATGGGAATAAAAAAAAAAAAAAAAAAAAAGTTCTACAAACGTCAGCAACTGGAATCTGTAGATTTTTTGTTCCTGTAACTTGAGCTAAATGGTTAAGCTAAGAGACTGTACCAAGGACTGTGTTGTGCCAAAATGAGCACAGCATTAATAACATGTAAGGTACGTGCAGGACGATTTCTGCATTCATCTACATGTGCTTGTAATTTTAGGCTACTGAAAACTGACCAGAAATCATTACCAAGTTTGATTGCTAGAAATATCAAGAGCACAATACTGTATATACTGCATGATTGTTGATTTGTACTGAGATCTGGTGGTATTGTATAACTCTATTGCAGAATACTGCAGTTTTGATAGACCAAGGTTGACTGAGAAATATGTCCGGGTTTAGCCAGTGGAAAAGGTGGCAGCCCTGTGGACAGTGCAGATGTAACCCTGCTGCTTCTCTCTCCAGTGACCTGGACTTCAATTACCAGGACAAGTCGGAGTCTGAGCACACTCCCTCCAGCGAAGACGACCCCGAGGCCTTCCTGGAGAAGCGCAAGCAGAGAGTTCAGATGAGCCGCCAAGAACTGAGCGACGACTCCTCTGAGGACAGCAGCGGCAGCCAAGCCGAGGAGACGAAGGGCAGCGAAAACGCCCCGGAGCAGCCAGTCAGAGAGGAGCCACCTGCTGCACCGGAGGAAACACCACCTGGGGATGACTTCCTGGCCTCCTTGAACAGGGCAAAGACAGACCTTCAAGAAACAGCGCCCTCTGCTGCCCCAGCTGAACGGGAAGATGACCTAACTGAGCATCAGCATTACTAAACTAGTAGCTAACAAAACAATTCTGTAAATCTTACCCATTTTGCATTTAGGACTAAGATGTGAAAGAAGCACTCTATTGCACACATTTTATTTTCATTAAAAAAATATATCTGGTACTACTTTAGGTTAAAGGAAGCTCTCAGTTTCTATGATTTCTTCCTAGGTCTCCTCAATAGTGTTGTCACTTAGAGCACTTCGATGGTTCTTGATCAGAGAAGGCAGGGGTAATATAAGCAAAGACAAGAGCTGTCTTTGAAGGCAGAGGCTTCTGAATATGACCAAACAGCAACCAGATCTTCAGAGAATGGACCAAACAGCTTGTGTTACCCAGTTGAATGATACTTGACTGGAGTCTTGCCTCGACTTTTATAGAACTTTTCTTCCACTTTGTGTGTCAGAAGACTTTATTAATATATATTTGGTCTGTTTTGACAGCTGTTATTTTTAAGTGAATAATATATTTAAAAAGTCGTGGCAACTTATTTAAAATTAAATGAGTAGGATCTCATGTCCTCTCCCTTTCTAATCTCTAAAATAGAGAGAGAGAGAGAGATGAAATTTCTAAACAGTAAAACTTCTTTTAGCTTCAATAGATAAACTAACAAAACCACCCCCTAATACTAATTCCATTACCATTAGCTCTCCCCATGGCTGCGATTACTTTTTAGATAGATATTAGAAATAAATATTAGAAATAAAATCCAACAGACTCCTATAATGGATGAACCTTGCTAAACAATTTATCTAGACCGGTCAAGGCTGTGATGGAGTCTTCAGTGATTTCTTTAGAGGACCTGACAGAGCTAGTTCTGCATAGGAGACCCACGGCATGCTCCCTCGATCCCATCCCTTCTAAATTATTAACAGAAGTAGTTTTTGTTCTCAATACACACATAAACTAAATTATAAATGAATCACTTGCCTCTGGCATAGTTCCTTTTAGCACTCAAGGTAGCGGTAATAAAGCCATTACTTAAAAAACCAAACTTCAACCCTAAAGACCTCAATAACTTTAGGCTCATTTCCAATGTGCCGTTTTTAGAAAAGGTTCTTGAGTGGATTGTTGTAGACAAAGTGTAATGTTTCTACCAACAGAAGGTAATTCCAGTGTGGATTCGGAGCTGCACATAACTCTAACCCTAACCCTAACCCTTGTTAAAGTATTAGATTATCTGTGGACTCTGGCTTTCCCTCTGTTTAAATTCTCCTTGATCTAAGTGCTGCGTTTGATATTGTTGACAATTCTGTTTTATTGACTCGTCTTGGAAGCTTGGTAGGTCTCTCAGGTGGTGTCCTATCTTGAGTTAGGTCCTCTGTCTCCAGCAGATTCCAGTCTCCACTAGGGAGAATAAATCGGTATTATCAGAAGTGGTGTTCCTCTGGGTTCTATTTTAGCCCCTTGTTATTTTCTTTATATGTGTTCCATTAGGCAACATTATTTGCACACAAATGGAGTTAGCTTCCATTGCTACACTAATGACACACAACTGTTTGTCTGTGAATCCAGGCAGCCCCTCTAGGGGGCACTATTAGTTGCTGCCTTGCTGCTATAAAGTGCTTGATGTCTCAGAAATGTTAAATGTTGAATTCAGACAAAAAAAAGCTTGCGGGCTGTCAGAACCACGTATACAGTATTGACTTACATGAGTTAGGGTAAAGTAGTTTTAAATCTAAAACTGGAAATGAGGAGTTTGGGGGTCACTTTTAATCCAAATGAATCAATTGAGTCTCATATTAAAATATATACATTATATATATATATATATATATATATATATATATATATATATATATATATATATATATATATCATTGAGGAATATAGCTAAGGTTAGGCCCATTCTCCCTGTACCTGACTCTGAAAAGCTAATGCATGTCTTTGTTTGATCCCGAACAGATTATTGCAATGTTGTTTTCTGGTATTCCTAAACATGTGGTGTCTCGCTTACAGCTAGTTCAAAACATTGCCGCCAGAATTGTAACGAAAACCACAAAAAAAGAGCCTATTACCCCTGTCTTAGCTTCTTTGCACTGGCTCCCTGTGCATTTTAGAATTAATTGTTGCTTTTAACATAAAGCCCTACATGGATTGACACTATTTCCAGGAGTTGGCCTGGACCCCCAGACAAATATAACATCCCCTATAAACTATGTTATTGTAATATAGTACAGTAAAACATACAAGTTAAACAGGTGTGTACAGTACCATACTATAGATCTTGTGACTACAACATAGAAAAAATATTTGATGGAAGCATGCACAGTATTCGTGGGATTCCTGATAAACAGCTGTGAAACAGACATTTGCCTCCATGAAGGCTCGTAGTGTGCCGAGGCTCGGGTTTTACAGATGCTTTGCCATTTTCTTTTCCCCTGTCATGCTGTTGCTATGCGCTCCACGTCACTGCTATTGGTGAAACACTCGAACGTTGCATTATGCAAATTAAAATGCACTTCTGGACGGCGCAGCTTCATGCAATTAAGCGAATTATGCAATTAGGTGATATGCATTTAACCATATCATACAATCATAGAAAATGATGCACTAAAAAACGGGACCAGCTGCATGCTATGCAAATAAGTGATGTATGCAATTATCCAGTATGAAAATAAGTGGAGTCGACTTGAATGTGTGTATGTGTATGTGTATGTGTATGTATACACACACACATATGATTATGTAGGGCTATATAGCAAATGCGCAAAATCCCTAGACGGATTTATCTTTTAAAATGGTTATCAATTTGACTATAATACCGTCTGCAGCGAATTCACGTCTTGACCTTTAACTCGCAAGTATTTCTGGGGAAAATCGGTAGCATTTCCTGCCCAAATCGTATAACTCGGAAAAGCATGGAAACGCCACCCTTTTCACCAACTCGAGTTCCCCGATAAACCCGAGTTGGCTGCCCACGCAAATGAGGGATTGTTGACACAGTCGGCAGGTTTATACGTGCCCCTGTACCTTTAAGAGCCCACTCCAAAACGAAAATGCTTTTAACCCATTTTAAACAGTTCAGATGTCCTTGGGTTAGTCAAAAACAGTTGTTGGGTTTTGTTTTGTTTGTTCCAAAACTTAAGAAGTAGTGTTTTGCAGGCCTGTATTTATAATAAAAAGATCAGAGAAAAGACGATGTTTTCAGTTCCTGCGCTTTCAGCTTAGCTGGTTCTGCCTCTTCAAACAGCCAAAAAAAAAAAAAAAAAAAGTATTTTTGCACAATCGGGAGTGAGTGGGCGGGCAGTGGATTGGAAAGAAGGAAAGGTGCCAGGAACTGGATAGGGCGAAGCATTCAGACAGCGAAAAGAAGTTTACAGTTTACCACGACACAAAAGTACGATTGCACTGCAAACATTCCCGAATGGCGGAAAAGGTAAGGCTGGAACTATCTGTATATTGTTTTCACTTCGGCGATTTTGATTGAAGTATTACAGCGCTACAGCAATGCAAATACTGCCCAAGCGAAAGATCTCTTTTGAAGTTTTGAGGAGAGCTCGTATTTACCAATGTGATTGTTTTTTTGTTCAAATTGGTGAAGTTCAACCAAACTAGTTCCGACTACATTCCCGGCGAGGATGGTACTTTGCTGCGGTAGCATGCTGGGCGTCAGTATGTACTTGACTACGTTTTTGTTTTAAAAAAAAACAAAAAAAACAGCATTCAGTATTTAATTGACTGGTACAGAAGAAGCCTGGTTAATGTTACAGCATAGCAAAAACAGCAATGCTAATAGAATATGCGAATCCGCCTAAAAACAGAATTGTGTAAGATTTACAGTAGAAGAAATGTAAAGTGAAATGCAGAGATGCCTATAGCATATTCCCAATATAATTCATCTTGGATCATACAGACATGCTCAGTGTACAATGCATTTGTTTTTAAAGGGGAGAATGATCCTGTTCTCATAATTATGTCAATATATTTAAAACTGTACTGAATATAGGAAATGGTAAAGAAGCAGGTTTATTTTTATTATGATAAATATAATTGCGTTAATGTCTCTTTGGCACTTCATAGGGATACAATATTACTGCAAGAGAGGCACAGTATGAGTTGGTTGCCAGTGTGTGTTACTGTTATCAACGTTTCCTATTGAAGGATTTCGAAAGAGAGTTTCAGCTTTTAACCTCCCTTCTGTTCGGAGGTCCCGTTGTTTCATACCTCAGACGTGACGGCCCTAGTCCTAATGCCTGCTGCATCAGGAGTGAATCTACTGTAGCAGACAGTGAATATCTCCCCTATTGTGAATGGAAGAGCTTGAATGAGTCAGCTTGTGAGCAGATTCCAGACCTCTCTCTCTCTCATGTCCCCGCTGCTAATTTAGATTACAAGCACGGGGAATCAATCAGTTCTTTATTACATGGTGGTAACAGAAGACTGGACTGCTTTCAGTTGAGAGAGACAAGTCAAACAAAGGCTTTTTATGTGAAGTGATGAATATGCTCCATTACATGTCAGACACTTCTGATATGTTGTACAGTCTGATGTCATATAATGTGTCATAAAATGTCTTTATAATGTGTGCCAATCCATTACTGTCTGCACTGCGGATCCACAGCGAGGCCACCAGACCTATAGTGCCGGAGGACAACACAGATCTGAATGGCTTCACTGCAGAACCACAGGTGCCCTATCGGCCACAGGGGGCACTGGTGTGTGGTCAACCGTGGATTCCCCTAACGACCTAAGCCCTCCCTACCCGAGTGGTTCTCGGCAAATTGTGCGCCGCCCCCTAGGGTTTCTTTGAAGTGCACGCAGGTGTGATTTCCGCAATGGTTTCTTTGAAGAGCACGCAGGTGTGATTTCTGCAATGGTTTCTTTGAAGAGCACGCAGGTGTGATTTCTGCAATGGTTTCTTTGAAGAGCACGCAGGTGTGATTTCTGCAGTGGTTTCTTTGAAGAGCACGCAGGTGTGATTTCTGCAGTGGTTTCTTTGAAGAGCACGCAGGTGTGATTTCTGCAATGGTTTCTTTGAAGAGCACGCAGGTATGATTTCTGCAATGGTTTCTTTGAAGAGCACGCAGGTGTGATTTCTGCAGTGGTTTCTTTGAAGAGCACGCAGGTGTGATTTCTGCAATGGTTTCTTTGAAGAGCACGCAGGTGTGATTTCTGCAGTGGTTTCTTTGAAGAGCACGCAGGTGTGATTTCTGCAATGGTTTCTTTGAAGAGCACGCAGGTGTGATTTCTGCAGTGGTTTCTTTGAAGAGCACGCAGGTATGATTTCTGCAATGGTTTCTTTGAAGAGCACGCAGGTGTGATTTCTGCAATGGTTTCTTTGCTTTCATCATGTTTTCTTTTCCAGAAATGCACAGAGGTGGAGAGTGCCATCGACACGCTGGTCACTGAGTTTCATAAAGCAGCCAACGACGGAGCCACCATGAGCAGCGCTGGACTCGCTAACCTGGTCTCCAGCCAGCTTTCCAACCGAGTCAAGGTGAGCGGACACAGGTACATCGTACAAGACGGGCGTCTAGGATTCACACTTTAACATGCTGTGTTCTGAAGCTGAGGAAGGTAAGGGCTGAACTGAGGCTACACAGTGAGGCGATGCCATGACTGGTGACAGCTAGACTGCTATATGAAAAGCTCCAGGATGACTTCTAAAAAGCATTACAATAAAAACTAAAAGCTCGACATGGTATTGTGAGGTAACACACACACTGCCATGTGGAGCTGGCTGTTCTCAAAGTCACTTAGTAGCTTATTGATCCCAGAATCTCATCAAGCAGCTTCTTGAAGGATCCCAGGGTGTCGGCTTCAACAACATTACTGGGGAGTTGGTTCCAGACCCTCACAATTCTCTGTGTAAAAAAAGTGCCTCCTATTTTCTGTTCTGAATGCCTCTTTATCTAATCTCAATTTGTGACCCCTGGTCCTTGTTTCTTTTTTCAGTCTCCTGGGTCGACATTGTCAATACCTTTCAGAATTCTGAATGCGTGAATCAGATCGCCGCGTCATCTTCTCTGTTAAGGACTGAATAGATTCAGTTGTTTTCGCCTGTCTGCATATGACATGCCTTTTAAACCCGGAATAGTCTGGTCGCTCTTCTTTGCACTCTTTCTAGAGCAGCAATATCCTTTTTTGTATCGAGGTGACCAGAATTTAACACAGTATTCTAGATGAGGTCTTACTAATGCATTGTACAGTTTTAACATTACTCCCCTTGATTTAAATTCAGCACTTTTCACAATGTAGCCGAGCATCTTGTTGGCCTTTTTTATAGCTTCCCAACATTGTCTAGTTGAAGACATTTCTGAGTCAACATAAACCCCTATATCTTTTTCTCCCATATGGTATTTATAGTGGACATTTGTATTGGCTGCGTACAGTACCTTACACTTTTCTATATTAAATGTATGTGGCAGGAAACTAGAACTAAAGGGCACCTCCTGAACTCAGAGCCTCTTTACCATACTTACCAGAATAGAAACAGGAAAAAAAAACTATATCTGAAAATCAGCAGTAAGCACATCCATTTATACCGGTCTCCTAGGTGTGGTTTTGAAAGAACCGCTGCTTGACCCCAAAGACACAGCTGTTAAAGTGACCTAGGAAGTGAAGCAGAAGTGCATTTCCCTCAAAGGCAAGCACACTGAGAACTTGTTTTCCCTGGTGTAGGACCAGATGGGTTAAACTGAACACACAATAATGTGCTTCTTTCAAAACTGCACACAGTGAACGAAAGTGCAAGGCTTATAAAATCAGCTGCAACCACTTACCTTTCCCTGCTCTGGACAGAACTCGGGAGACCCGGCAGGCATGGCTGCCCTGATGAAGCAGCTGAACATCAAGGACAGCGAAGGGATCACGTTCCAAGAGTTCTGGGGGCTGATCAAACAGCTGGCCACTGCGGAGCACGAGCAGAGCTACAAGCAGAAGAAACTGGTGGAGTGCAGATGCAGGCTGGTCTGAGCCTTCAGCACCTGCACCCTGCCCCCTATCCACACACCTGCACCCTGCCCCCTTTCCACACACCTGCAACCTGCCCCCTATCCACACACCTGCAACCTGCCCCCTATCCACACACCTGCAACCTGCCCCCTATCCACACTCCTGCACCCTGCCCCCTATCCACACTCCTGCACCCTGCCCCCTATCCACACACCTGCACCCTGTTCTTCACCCGCCAGCAACAGTACAAGGTTTATATTTAAAAGGAGGAAAGGGAATTTAAGGGGAAAATCAGTAAAACTGAACCAGGGCTCTCTAATGCAGTTTGGGGTGTATCCTCAAGCACCACCCACGAATGGCTTTCATGCTTTAGCTAACTTTTATAATAACTTTTTAAAAGTTTGCTTTGCATATTAATACAGGTACTGCAATACAGTATGCTATTCTTTTGACTAAATTATAACAAATAATCCAATCTTTCTGGTTTTAGAACAATGATTGCAGACCAGAGAATGTCTGCCTTAACAAATACGGGACTTTGTTGTTGAAAACGAGCTCCCCATTACAAGTGCAAGCAGAATGTTTAGAATGCATCCTCCAGTGTCGACTGGAAACAAAGGCAAGTTTTAAAATCACTTTCCTTAACTTTATATTAGCTTCTATGTTATCACTGCCCCCTTATCATTGTGGAGTTGAACTTTTCACTTCTTGTATGTTTTTATCAAAATCCTGTGAAGCTCCATATACTGTCCACCATGTCTAAGGGTGCAGGGAAAAGCTTGATTGAAGCTAATTAAGGACCGGGCAGGTTTTTTTTTTTTTTTTTTTTTTTTTTTTTTTTTAAATTTTGATAAAACAAACATAATAAGAAACAGGATTTATAAAGTTGTTGAAAACCTGTGGAAACTTAACCTACAATAAAATGCACTGTGTTTTGTTTATAACAGAGTCTTTTTTTCTTCATTCTTATTGCAGACTCTCCAGTGCTGTGCTGTTTTGGTCTGATGTTATATTATAGGTTATAGTGTGTGAGCAGGCTGGTCCAGGTTATATTATAGTGTGTGAGCAGGCTGGTCCCAGGTTATATTATAGTGTGTTTATATTATAGTGTGTGAGCAGGCTGGTCCCAGGTTATATTATACTTGAGCAGGCTGGTCCAGGTTATATTATAGTGTGTGAGCAGGCTGGTCCATGTTATATTATAGTGTGTGAGCAGGCTGGTCCCAGGTTATATTATAGTGTGTGAGCAGGCTGGTCCCAGGTTATATTATAGTGTGTGAGCAGGCTGGTCCCAGGTTATATTATAGTGTGTGAGCAGGCTGGTCCAGGTTATATTATAGTGTGTGAGCAGGCTGGTCCCAGGTTATATTATAGTGTGTGAGCAGGCTGGTCCAGGTTATATTATAGTGTGTGAGCAGGCTGGTCCAGGTTATATTATAGTGTGTGAGCAGGCTGGTCCCAGGTTATATTATAGTGTGTGAGCAGGCTGGTCCCAGGTTATATTATAGTGTGTGAGCATGCTGGTCCCAGGTTGTATTATAGACTGATTATAGGTTATATTAAGACTGATTTGTGGTCAAAGTTTTGCTGAATTTTCAGAAGACTTTTATCAAAGCTAAGCTCAATCATTCCAACAGTGTGAAAGTAACAGCATCCTGTGGGAGCTAGAGCAAGCTTAGACAACCCATTCAACGATGCGTTTGTCTCAATGACACTGATCTGCTTCAGATTAAGGCAGGATTGTTGTTTTTTTCTCCCGTCTAAGTGTTTTGGTCTTTTTTGTTGTACATCATGAGTTGGATCTGATATGATCAAAACAAAGGTCAGTGAAACAAGCAAGATCAAATCATATTAAATGAAGTCAGTGGTGATTCGTAATAAAACATTCGCTGTAAGAATGTACCCATCTATTATGAATTTAAAGCTCGCACAATGCATACAAAATACAGGAATCGAGCATTATTGTTGTAACCTACGAAAAAGATAGGAAAGATAATTATTTAACAACCAAACAGGAAAATGCATGACGTTTAAAATATCAATTCTGTTATTCTTTAGTTTAATGAAGCTCAATATTTTACATTAGTATACATATGTGTTCACTCTCGTTGTTTCCTTAAAGCATAAATAGATCAAACAAACATGACAAATATGCTGGTTTTCTGTGAACAGCTTTCTCTGTGTCCTGGTTTGTATTGTATTTGTATTGTGAGTTTGTATATGCTTGTGAAGTCCTGCATAATCCTAAGCATAACATTTGTGTTGTATTTGGTTGTGTTGTATTTGTTAGTACATTCTAATTTTGTTTTTATGATGTAACGGATAAAACAAATACAGCTGTGGCCAAAAGTATTGCATCACCCTATAGAATGAACTAGTTTTGCTTCATAAAGTCGCATAAAACCTGCTGAATAATGTTATTACGTTCACATATTGAATTACACACCACTTTGTAGTTTCCCATTTATAGGCACAGAATCACACACAGTTGATGTCAGTTTGAGAGACTCTTTTTAGTAGTTGTAGCTCTGAAACACCTGTTTCCTAACCCAAATTCTATCAGTCCCTTTTCAATAGCATTTTCGATGGACCACGGTGGGTCCAAACTCCTTGTAATCCATGGCCGTTATCCACATCTGTTTGAAGGCGGTGAGGCAGGAAATAAACGAGGCCCCAGTCCACGCTATATATTTTCTCTCCAGAGGTGCAATTACCTTCGTGGATAGCTCAGACGGGATCTGCTCCCTAATCTCCTTCAGCATCCGCTCCTCCAGCCCTGGAAACAGCGTGGATCCGCCACACAGCAGCACGTTGGAGAAGAGGTTGTTGCGCACGTCGCTGTCACATTTCAGAACGCTGTTGAAAGTCATCTTGTGCAGCCCGGGAGCTTCCACTCGGACCAAGGCAGGAAGGAAAAGCGCTTCAGGGGCTTTGAAAAGCTGGTCGGTGATCGTGATCGCGTTCCCGTCGGGCAGCCTGTACTCTCTTTGGTTCTCCTTGGGGTTTTTTTTAAGCTCTGTCGTGAGATCGGCGGCGACGTAGCACAGTTTCTCCTTGATGTCCTTCACGATTTCTTGCTTCTCGCTGCTCCCAACAGAATGGCCACTCTCCAGGAGGAGCCTCATTAAATACTCTGTTATGTCCCTCCCCGCGAGGCCCAGCCTGGACACAGCATGTGGTAAGTAGTATCCCTCATATATGGGAACGGTATGGGTTACACCGTCCCCACTGTCTATTACCAGCCCTGTGGTGCGCCCCGAAGCATACAGGGCCAGCACAGCCTGCACTGACACATACATAGCAGGGACCTTGAAGCTCTCGAACATAATCTCGGTCATCATCTCTCTGTTGCTCTGAGGGTTCAAGGGTGCTTCGCTTAGAAGCACGGGTCTCTCACTTGGTTTCATCTTTAGCTCGCATTCATAAGCATGCCTCCAGATTTTCTCCATATCGTCCCAGCAAGTGACAAAGCCCTGCTCCACTGGACACTTCAGGGTCAGAAGACCTCGTTTGGCCTGGGCTTTGTCCCCGATGTAGCAGTCCTCCTTGTGGCCGGCCCCAAGTTTGGTCACTTTGGCTTTGGAGTGACCGACTATAGATGTGATGACCGCTCTAGGAACACTGTCACCCCCTACCCCACATTTACAAAGCCCTGAACCGTTGTCAAAGATAACGGCTGGGATTTCCAACATTTTGGGGTCAAACATGGCTTTTCAGGTTCTTCAAAAATTCCTCTCCGAAAAGAAAGATTTGCAAGAGTACTTTTTTTGCTTGATGTTATGGGCAGAAAAAAAAAAAAAAAACGGTGGTGGCCATGGTAACCAATTTACATTGTGACACACTGATGAGTCATGAGTTGGTCGGAATGATGTGAAAATTGTGGGATGTTGTTAAAAATCAATACGGGTTGGCCCTGGCATTTCTTATGTACTTGTAACCTACGTCACACCGTATAATACACAGCATCACACACATTACCACAGAGCCCAAGTTATTTTCAAATAAGTCAATGCATTGATCCCATAAAGTGAAATAAACATTACTATAAATTGTGGATGTCACATGCAATGTAATGCATTGTCGATTGATTCTCTTATAAACCAATCGATTATTGCTTCCAAATTGTCGCATTAACAACGCCCTGCAGCATTAAGACGCACAATTACAATTCTCTCGCCTGTCTCAATTATAGCTGTATCATCCGTTATTAGTTTCGAGGGATTGATTTTAAATCATAAAACGCAGCATTTTCCAAGGTTACACAGCAATGGAAAACTTTTTAGAATTGTACCAGGGGTGGGCATCTTTGTTTTCCTTTTTTTTTTAATTGCTGTATTCGTGTGTTTAAAAATCAAAATAAACAGAGTAATTATACAGGCAGAGGCGATGACAGCATCAGCTCTCCGAGTTAGAACATAAAGCTAAAAAGCAATGCATTCTTCTATGCTGACAAAACTCCGATACGGGACTTATTTACTTGCGAAAGGAATACGATTTAATCGTCCTTAATGTAAGTATAAGCATTATCCGTTGTAAAATGCGCAGACACGCTTTCTCATTATCGTTGATTGGTACTGGAAAACTGCGCAGCGCCATCAAGGCAGGAAATGTCATCATAAGTGATACCTGTCGCCTTGAAACGTGTTAAAAAGAACATTTGCAAAAACTTAAAGGGATGTCCAGTAATTCCAACCCCGACATTTGCCTCTTTCGCTGAAGGACAAACATGTGTTTTTATCAATGTGTTTAGCTGTGATAAAGTATACTGATTATAAAATACCTTATATAGCTATCACACGTGTGTGGCATTAATCATACATGTGAATACTCCACTGTGTTTTCTTAAACTTTGCAGGATAAAATATACTTCTTCTATAATACATTTAACACAGAAATAAAAATAAGGCATCACCAAATTAAAAAGAGATATAACCTGGATCTAATGATACGAGGACGTGGTGTGTGTATATATATATATATATTATATATATATATATATATATATATATATATATATATATATATATATATATATATATATATATATATATATATAAATTAAATTGGCACCAGGAGACCTGAAACTATTGTATTTCATAAAAGCTCAAACACACATAAAATTTAGATTTAAAGAAATAAAAGAAAGTTCAAATTTGAAAATAGCTAGTTCAGAAATTAATTTGTATTATTCACCGTACGTTTCGCAGAGGGCACCTGCGGTGAACTGAAAGTGAATATAGACTTATTTCTATAGAAAACATGTTTCAAAATACTTGTGTTTTACAGCCGCTGTTATTGCTGTGATTGGCACAGTGTTCAGACCACGACTTGCGTTGATTTCTGCTATTGTCTCCTATAGCTAGCTACACACAAAGCAAAGCCGTTTGCACACAGATATCCAGATATCTTGGATAAAGAGAACAATTCCAGCACAATACAGTGGGACCTGTGTGAGGCGTTATTGTCAGGCTACATTAGTCTAACTTCTTCACACAGCAAGAGTGATGATCCACACGAGGATAGCTGCCAGTTCGTTTTGAAGCACTCGCAATTCTCTGTGATTGGTTGCAGAGATGACGTTAACTGTTCAGTAATTCTCTAGATTTGCAGGGCGCTATCCGGACGCTTTTTCATGTACTGTCCGGTCATCCTTCTCTAGTCGCATCGCATATTTTAATAAGTTAGATATGGTACAGTATCACATTCAGTCAATCAACAGTACGTCTTTTTCTTTTTTTTTTTAAATCAGTGTTTCATATTTTATCCTGGTTATTGTAACGCCTGTATTACTCTAAACTTAATTTACATTGCTGGACTTTTACTAAACTGTTTCATTTGTTTTAATTGTAATGCCAGCGATTAGCTAAACTTTTCAAAACACCTTTATTTGTAGACTGGACTACATCGTTAGTGGACGACTCTAAATATGATTCTCACAGCTGTGCTGGACATTTGGTTCTCTGAACTGTTGTAATATAATTCTTTGTTTATTTTTCTGCTTATTTTAATGTCAGCAATGAGCCAGGTGATGTCTATAAACATTATATGACAGGTTTGAAGTGTCTTCGGGTGCTTCATTTGCTATTTTTGATACTCGCAACACGGTGTGTGTTATTTTCTGTCCTTCAGTGTGGTGATGTTCCATGCGGTCACAGCAGAGGGGTCACTGATGAAAACTTGCACAACAAAACTCAGACCGCAGACACTTCAAACAGAACACTTGTTCTCAGATCACAACGTACCGGCCTATACTTCCTGCAGGCTTGGGAGTGGCCAGTATAACAGCCAGCCACAACCCCGCAAACACCACAGAGCTTCGGGGTAGGTGGGAAATGTGTTTCAGCGAACAAAAAGAAATGACCGCAAGCATTTCTAACACGGCGTGAGATCGATGCCTCGTTTACAAGGGGTCGTGGAAACAATAAAGAACAAATAGAAAGCAAATACAATAGAAGCAACACAATACAAACATGTGTGGTTTAAAACTTAGTCAGCAGCATACATCTGTCTAGAACCGAGTTAGTAGGGCAGGTCTGTTTTCTAATGTGGACTGAAGGTAAAGCTAGAACGTTCTTCTAAGCAATTCCCACTCAGAGAAAGACAAATGATCAAATTCCATCTTCAAACTATGATGGAAAGAACAAGTTGATAAGCAACAGTGTTATCCTCCCAAGAGTGCAGGAACCATTGGGATAGCCGAATGAACAGAATCTAGAGGGCGAGGCTGTAACTAACGCTAGTCCTTTTCACCAGAGCACTCAGGTAACACGGTTCCGGAAACCTGGACTATGAAACTGTCCCAATGAAAAAGCCTCCGATTTGCAAGGCATATAAATCAATTGATCTACTCACTTTTTACAACCAGGTTGGATCCGGTGCCAAAATACACGACTGGCCCGTTCACAATAGCACAATAGTAGGTCCCCGAATCGTTGGCTTGCAGGTTGCTCATGGTGAAATTGCATATCGTCTCTTCTCCAGCGCTGCCGTGGCTTGTCAGACTCTGGTTCGTGTATGCAGTCAGTACAGATGTCTCCGACTGGAATCTGAGCCACATCACCGTGTAGCAGAACCGCGTCCCAAGTCCCCGAGATCGCAGGACATTTAATAATAATAATAATAATAATAATAATAATAATAATAATAATAATTTCCATTACATGAGTGTAGATGTTAAAACTTCATACTGATTTGAACTCGGCTCTCGTCAAGACAAGCTTCAACTAAAACGTAGCTTTACAGTAAACTAATGTGATCTGACGACAAAAATCACTATTTCGCGACTTGAGCTTTGACAAATGATCAAATAACGAAATGAAAGGTTATTTGGGGCTTTGAGCAATTTATTCTGATCAAATTGCGAAATGGAAAATGTCAGACAAGCAAAGAGCGAAACGCAAACGAAGAAACAGCACCCATAGAAAAAAATGCCTTTCTCTTCGTACAGCAGCGGTAGCTGCTTCTGGGGCTATGCAAGGCTTCATTTTTGTCAAGCAAAGAAGCGCTTCTGCAGCATAAGGGCGTTCAGTGCCACAGAAGCAAGCCTTGCAAAAACAAATCCTGTGATTTGTATCTTAAAACAAATTAAAAACATTTGAGGTGTTTTTTTTTTCTTCCGTTATTGTTAAAAAGGCAATCTCCATCGTTTTGCTCAGGCGCGCCAGTGTCTGGTGCAGATCGGGTCTGCATACCTGTTTTCCAAAAACTGCTAGTTCGATTTATGAGAATATTAAACGTTTAATAAGCATCTTTTTTGTTTATTTTTTTATTGTGTATTTTTTTCCCTCTAAAACTGTATTTTCTAAATAACAAGCCGAGAGCATTACGCACATTATTTCAAACTCCTTTGAAGTTTAATGTTTGAGGTCACTATCCTCATAAGTTGCTGACCACGCTCCCTTGCAATGAGGCCACGTTCAATGGGATAGATTCCTTTATAAGTAATAAACACAGAAAATAACGAATCAATGACGTGTATCTTATACAAACAATTTACCTCTTTTATGTTCATTCAATTAAAAAAATATATTAAAACGTTAGCATTTCACTTTTTAAAGTGTAGGGCGATGTGTTTGTGCAGCGCCTCTCAGTTACTCGGCACAATGTCTCTGTTCTTATTGCCCACACAAACCGCAGGTGGACAGGATGGCGTGTAATGGAAAATAAGTCTTGTTGCATTTCAACAACAGCAGGCAGTTCAGTCTTGACCAGCACAATCACGGCCAACAGCAGTGATAATAATAATATAATATTGTCATGTTTCATTTTATTTTGTGTTTGATCTCCTTTTCTTACAGAACACGGCTGCGTTAATTATTATTATTATTATTATTATTATTATTATTATTATTATTATTATTATTATTATTATTATTATTCATTGATTATAAAACACTCTTATACAGGGTGACACAGTTGTTAAAAATATCAGTATAAAGTATCACGTTATAAAATATCACATTACCGATAAGAACAGTTAAATAAGTAAAATCACTAGAAAATAAGATCAAATTCAAATAACAGTGCAGTAAACCATTACATTCAATAGCGACTTCGACTAAGAGCAGTTAAACTTTACAAATGTTAGCTTACACGAGTTAATTCTATTAAGAGCACCTAGTAAGTACGATAATAGATAATAAAGATTTCAAATCAGAGCAATTATTATAAAAAAAAAACTGAATATGATTACCTTTAAGAGTAGAATCAAGATACAGAAATAGTTCTAATTGAGAGGAGTAGGATGCGGCGAGGAGTGGAGCAGTGCAGTGCGCGTACAAGCCGATGCAAGTACCAAACGTTCAGCATCGCCCTATAGACTGCTTCAGAAAGTCGACTGAAATCTGCTTGTTACGTTATTATTGAATTAGATGGCGATTTGTAGTTTTCCAATCTAATTTGACATTTCGAACTCTAACTTGAAATACGGCAGTACTATCATTACTTCTAATAAACTGAGTATCATGTTGTTGTGTTTGTATTACATGATGTATATGTGTGTGTGTGTGTGTGTGTGTGTGTATATATATATATATATATATATATATATATATATATATATATATATGTGTGTGTGTGTGTGTGTGTGTGTGTGTGTGTGTGTGTGTGTGTGTGTGTATATGTATATATATATATCAGTCCTAAAACTCTAGGTGATGCAAATCCTTTGGCCCTAGCTTTGCATGCAATATATATTACCTGTTGGAATGAGAGAAGAGAGGAACCCAAAGGCGAGGAGCAGCATGCTGGCTGTGCTGCAGAGCAGTGAGGGCACGAGGCTTGTGTTTCCAGCGAGTCGGTGTCTCTGAGACGAGGCGTGGTTAAGAACTTCCTCTCGATACCGGGCTTATAAACAGCGGCTTTCACACGAACTGAAGAATAAGAACAAGGTACTTCGTTTCTCATTGTGGATTCCTGCAACGCAGTCTCCAGAAGCTGCATTTCTGAAACGAGGTGCCCCCTTAATAATAATAATAATAATAATAATAATAATAATAATAATAATAATAATAATAATAATAATAATAATAATAATAATAGATAGATAGATAGAAATTCTGCACAGACTTTGTGCTGTAGCTCAAGAGATCCTCTTTGCACAGCAACACGAGCGCGATGCCCGCCCGAACTCAGACCGCAGACACTTCAAACAGAACATTGTTCTCAGATCACATCATACCGGCCTATAGTTCATGTAGGTCAAGCAGGGGCTGACATAACAGCCAACCCACAACCCTGCAAACATCACAGAGCTTCAGGGCAGGCGGGGATTGCATTTCTGCGAAATGTTTTTTTTTCCTTTTTATATTCCAATCTTATTACATTGCATTAATTGTTTTATTTCTACAAACTGTTTTTTTTATTTTAGTTTTTTCTAATTTCACAATTAAAACAAAATGTTTTCTCTCATTCAATTTTGTATTTGACTGTTTTAATTTAATGGTTTAACTTTTCATTTCTCTCTCTCTCTCTCTCTCTCTCTCTCTCTCTCTCTCTCTCTCTCTCTCTCTCTCTCTCTCTCTCTCTCGCTCTCTGTTCTGAGTCACATGACCACATCACGTTCTCTCTGCTTTACAATGCACTCAACAGTGCGACAACGTATGTCTGAAATTTTAACAACAAACAAAAATTGATTATATCAGGCGTCTAGACTAACTCTAGTCAGCTAAAGTTACCGCTGCAATAGTGCGTTTTTTTAATAGGTATACTTAAAAATCATCCATATGAATGATCAGCCGTATTCAAGGATCAGATGGTGATTTGGCTTACACGAGACTTTTGTCTGGATTAGAGACGATATGCTTATTAATTAATAATAAAGTTCAACACCAAAAAATCGGAGGGAGATCGCCGAATGATGTAGGCTGCAGGTATTACGCGAACTTAGGCGTGGCCTGGATGAGATGGACAACCCTTCGCTATATATATATATATATATATATATATATATATATATATATATATATATATATATATATATATATATATATATATATATATTCTGTATGATTTCCATCTTTCACGATTTATTCAAATCAATAAAGGAAAGTTCAGATTATGTTTATTTATAATACAATGGCAATTCAGTACTTTTAATAAACACCAAACCTGTAAAATATAAACACATAATAATCTATTGAAGGACAGGGTACAGTAGACTGCCTGAATCTTCTGCCATACGTACAGGGATTTCTGTGCCCCAACATAGAAAGACATTACTGTTCAAAAAGTCCTTCAGAAAAGGTTGGGAGTCCTGTTTCTCTCTCTGGGTATTGTCTTAGAGGTGTTGGCTCTGGAGATCTCCCTTTTGTCTCAAGACGGACTGATGGGGCCTCACCTGCTGGTTCTGTGATGATACTTGGTTCTGATGAATCTGAGGGCTCGCCCTGAGCGATGGTGAGGTGTCGTCTCTTTCTTCGAGAGCTATGTCCCTGCATCCTGACACAGTATGAGTGGGGAGTATTGGCCTTTCCTTGTACTATCTTTTTTTGTTGAGAGTCCTGCACCCAGACGTGATCTCCAGGTTGCAAAATATTCAAAGTTTTCGCTCTACTGTGCCTGTCAAAGTCTTGCTTTTATCATAATTTCAACTGGTTCTCTATCTTCTGGAGGGTTCGTGAAATCAGGGGGAACTGTAGAGCGTAGTTTATTTCCTAGCAGTAATTCTGCTGGGCTGAATCCATTAGCGAGAGGAGTAGAGCGGTATGCAAAAAGTGCTCAGTATGCATCTCAGGTTTTCTTCAGGAGTTGTTTTACTGTTTGGACTGCATATTCTGCAGCTCCGTTGCTCTTGGGAAAAGGTGGGCTGGAGAGTAGTATATCCCAACTCGCTGTTGCTGAGTCCTGGCCACCAGCGAGAACTTTTGGCTCTTCCCCTGGATTTTGTAATTCCTTGGTGGTCCTCGTGTAGTTTGTCAAGGATCTCTTGTTGCATTGATGCAGGGATAACTAGGCTGGACCCTTCAGCAACAAACCTTATATAAAGCCACTAGATGGCACTGTTGTATTATGTAAGTATACGTTACAGTACTAAAAGTAAATAAAGGATGCTCCTGTTTGACTAGCAATGAGAATGGTGGGTCTGTGCTTGTCCTCCTTGACCTAACAACTGCTCTTGACACCATAGATCATGGCATTCTTCTTGACCGCCTTCAGAAGTATGCTGGGATCTCTGGAACCTATCTCTGCTGCTGCCTTCCCCCACTGTATGAAGCCTGTTTTGTGTATTATGGACTTGTATAATTGTTTGGTTTTCATAAAGGCTTCATTGGTATCACCCCTGCAAAATCTCTTTCTGAAAAGCATAGTCCTTGATTCTGAAGATGTGTGAGCCCACTCCCCATCTGGTACAGATGATAACGCTGTCTCAGTGCATGAGCGGCAGACAGAGGGAAGGTTTCCACCAGGGACACAAGAGAATTGCGCTCCACAGCCTTGTCTCCTCCCTGCTCCTGAATCGCCTACAGTGAAGTGTAGAAAAATCTATAGAGAACTCAACCCAAATAGTTTACATATGCCAATATGTATTATATACTGATGATTAGTGCATCATATAAACAGTTGAAATAATGACCACATGTTATTTTGATCTGTTTAGAGGTTGCTCTAAGCATCAGTAAAATGTACTACTGAAGGTTATTTGTATAATATTCAGGTTGTGCTCTTAATGGTTATTAAGGGTTATTCAATGGTTTTCTGTGTCTAATCATTGCTTGTTTTTTATTACTAGACAGCGAAACACGTACCAGGAGCTGTCGCTAAAGGCCAGCACAAAACTGGACAACACAGCACTGTTGTTCACCTCATAAATTGTGTTTCATCTCTTGCATGTCAGCACTCACTTTGGACTTGTGACCGTGTTGTGTTTTGTGTGTGTTTATACCATGTTTATTATTCTGGGACTGAACCCCCAGGGTTATACTGTGTAGTACACATCATTGTGTACTACCATTCATTATTATTTACAGTGACTTTTGGGTTATAAATAAACACCATTGCACCTGGATTATCGTAGTGTGTTTTTCAAGGATCATTGCGTCACTCCTGCACCAGCACACTGCAAACCACTTTGCCACAAGTATATAGCAGAAAAAACAACAAACCACAATGCATTTGTATAGAATGGCACACATACAGCTGCCACAATCAGACCATTTAAATAACAGATTTAAATAACAGTGTACACAATAATAATACAAAAGCAGCAATTTTAAAGTTTATAAAAGTGCATTTTCAGTCTTGACTTGAAAATTGTAACGGTCCCAGCTTCCCTGACAAATGGAGGCAGAATATTCTGTCGCGGGTGACTAAGATTTATCTGTCTTTGTGTTTTGCTTATTATTAAAAGTCTGTCACTAATAAAGTAATAGACATTAGGGTCTTGCAGTAGGGTTTTAAAGTTGAAAAAACTGCAAACTACCAGCATGAGAGATTAAGGGCTGGTCAAACATATTCCATTTCATATCAACTATACAAGGCATCTTCATTGAAAATTGTCGATTTAAACTGACGTGCTAACTTCGGTAATAATTCACGAATTCAAGCAATGTACTTCCGGTGTAAAATATTAATTAGACAGTAAAAAAGCCTTTCTACCGTGATTATTAATATCCGTGTTCACTTCATATTATACAGCTAGTTGAGCGAATCCCTGATAATAGATTGATTTAGTAACACATCAAAATCTCATGAATGAAGCCACTCAACAGACCGCTGCTCCAGGTGTTCCGATTCACAGGAGAGACGGCGTGGATCAACTCTTTTAAAATATTTTAGAAGCAATATTTTCATTTTATATATATATATATATATATATATATATATATATATATATATATATATATATATATATATATATATATATTACAAATGCAACGGTTAGCCTATAAAAATGAACCAGCTACTTATTAACTCGTGTATTTCAAAGTTGAAAAAGGAAAAATGAGCCGGTTTGTCTTTTCAAAAAGTTGAATACGCGCGAGATAGAAACCAGTTTTTGTTTTGTTTTGTTTATTTTATACCATGAAACACTGAAAAAAAAGAAAACGCTGCCAACTACCTCCAAACAGCGAGGCTGCTGTGTTTAGGATTCGGGGAGCGCGTTCGAGCTGCCACCGAACCAACGAGATCTGCCTTCGCTGTGCCAGGAGTTTTATAACAGCAGTTAATGCAAGGAGGGAAAGAGAGGCACCACAGACAACAAGTCCAGTTATTCGGTCTTTATTGTTAATATTAAAATACTACAAAAACACTTGTATTTAAAACGCAGCTAAATAGAGGGTGCAGAGGGCCGCCTTCGGGGGGTGCAGCCAGCTCACCCCCGGCCTCTCGCCTCTCTAGCTCCGCTGGCGCGGTGTTGCTGCTCCGCTTGCTTGCTTGCTTGCTTGCTCCCTGCCCGTTGAACAGCCCAATGCGCCGCTGCAGCTCTGACTCCCACCTGACCCGTCTCTCTGCCGGTCTGTCAGGCACAAGTGGAGCGCGTTTTTAAATGCCTTTCACGTCATTTGTCATTCAATGTATAGCCAGTTTGTTTTCTATCAGTTGAGAGTTAAAAACAGAAAAAGTGAAACGGGCCCATTGTGTTTAGGGCCTATATATTCAAAAGTTAAAAAGAATAATTAAAAAAAAAAGTATCGGTTTGCTTTTTGTTATTAAAACAAAGACCAGCGAGCTTGGCTCTCACTTCAGCCCGCTGACGATCTTTGGTCTCTCTGGCTACGCTTGCCTCTTTCTTCGTGCTTTCTTCTGGGATGTTAATTCCAGGCGCGCGTAGGTGACCTCGGTTCCCTCCTGCAAAAGAAGTATCGCCTATATATTTTTTTCTACATGTACATAGCAGCTCCAGATAGTGCTGTGATACATCCATGTGAACTGTGCCTGTAGCAGTTTGTACCAGATAGAAATTAATACTAGAACTAAAGCTTTTAAAAAGCTTTTTCTATAACTAATATTACTAATAATAATAATAATAATAATAAATAATAATAATAATAATAATAATAATAATAATAATAAATGCCCTTGTTTGTCTGTGCTCAGTTTACCTCCCAGTCCTCGGGTCTGCTGGTCTCAGTGCTCTGTGGCCGGGCTAGAAAAACAAATGCAGCACATATTAGACACAGCGAAGAGCATCTTTATAAAGAGAGCTCATGGTGGGATAGGAGTAACACAACAATACATCAGTTAGATATAGAGACTAGTACAATGAACATGAAGAAGTATATAATACCTTCCTTGCTCCAGGAACGATACCAGGTAAGACTGAGAATACAGGACATAGAGACACACACAATATACCACAGCCCCCCAGGACACTATAGAGTAGATATGAACTACAGGCATCGTGCTGTAGAGACACACACAATATACCAGCAGATATGAGAACTACAGGCTCTATAGAGACACACACAATATACCAGCAGATATGAGAACTACAGGCTCTATAGAGACACACACAATATACCAGCAGATATGAGAACTACAGAGACACACTCTATAGAACTACAGGCTCTATAGAGACACACAATATACCAGCAGATATGAGAACTACAGGCTCTATAGAGACACACACAATATACCAGCAGATATGAGAACTACAGGCTCTATAGAGACACACACAATATACCAGCAGATATGAGAACTACAGGCTCTATAGAGACACACACAATATACCAGCAGATAGAACTACAGGCTCTATAGAGACACACAATATACCAGCAGATATGAGAACTACAGGCTCTATAGAGACACACACAATATACCAGCAGATATGAGAACTACAGGCTCTATAGAGACACACACAATATACCAGCAGATATGAGAACTACAGGCTCTATAGAGACACACAATATACCAGCAGATATGAGAACTACACAGAACTACAGGCTCTATAGAGACACACACAGGCTCTATATACCAGCAGATATGAGAACTACAGGCAAGCAGCCAAAGAACATTCAAAAAAAGATTTTAAACGCGTGATAATGTTTTTATGGTCGGAAAATATCATCAAAAACTCAAACTGTGACCAAAATAAGCATTAAACATTGACATACTAAAAGCACATAACAATGTGTTATCATGTAAACAGTATTTGATTGAGCAGCATAAATCGTCCTATAGCCCCAAGATGATCAATCGTTATAATATTACGAATCAGACCTTAAAAAAAAATTATAAAAAATAAATTAGGGCTATGGTATTATTAATAACTTCAAAGATTAAACCGAATTAAATGTAAGCTTATATTATTTTAAATGTTCCAGTATTCAATATTGCACATTACTGGTGCTATTGACAAAGTATTGCTCCACGTCAGCGTGCATTTATCAATCCTTACTGGAAAACCTACCATATTTCGGTTCCAGTCCACCTGTGTATGAGATATTCCTGCTGAGGATGACGGTGTTCGAGTTCAGTTGCGCTCCACATGCGCACACCGCCCCGCTCCGCCACGTCTCCACCGGGATTGTCAGCCTGCTTGTGGCGCTGTGGCTCTCTCCGTTTCCACCCTTCTTCCCTTCGGTCCAGGAGCTTGGAGCGCCTGACTTTGTGAGGTTACCAGAGATGAACCACTGGACCCAGAGTGCGGGCGAGGAGAGACCCCGGACCAGACACACTAATGTCACCGTCCCCTTGGAATCGAGCGCGCTGCCGGAGACAGCGGGGGCCAGGACCGTTACTGTAGTATTTTGTGTGGAATTGTCTGAAAATGTAACAAATAAACACATAATAACATAAAAAAGATGTAACCGGCTGACCCACGTCACTTTATTTAGGCACGTTTGATTTTGTTATTGTAGTATTCACGTTTTGACTTGTCACGTTTGGTTTAATGTTTGTTTTATTTTAACACATTCATAAAGCACGTTTATTTTGGCACGTTATTTTGTTGTAGATTTGCACGGATCTCACTGGCACGTTGATGCTCTCCTGTTCTCAGCCCCTATAGGTACTAATTGAATAATTAAGCAGCTGAGCACTTGGTTTAAAAGTTCGAGAGATCCATTCGAGAGATTGGATTTTGTGGTTGTGACGTGAACCCGGGTTTGTCTGGAGCGGAGGCTGGACGCACAGTCAGCAGGAGCAGAGAATGAATTCGACTGGTTTGTGTTCGGCGGTGGGTTGGGGAGAAAAATGAAAGAAATAGCCGCCGACATTTAGAGCGGGGCTCCTGCTGTGCTCCCTGTCCCCCTTCTTCTGTGTGTGTGTGTGTGTGTGTGTGTGTGTGTGTGTGTGTGTGTGTGTGTTTAACTGTTTCAGAAATTAGTATTTTAAAGGCGTTGGGGTTTCAGAGGAGTGCTGGAGACGGGGAGTTTTTAAAGTATTGGTTTTGCTGTTGTTTAGTAAGCCCCGTCTCCGCGATTGTCTCAAGCAGCACTGCACTTTGTTTTTAATTATAATTGAGGATGTATTGTTTTGTTTTTATTGAACAGTGCAAACCCCATGCCGTGACTGTGTAGTCTGGACTTGTCCTATTTGTTAAATATAGTTAACCACCTGTATTTAATGAAACGATGTTCATTGCCCTGCATATTGTTGTGGTTCTAGTTTATGTCCTTCTGGTATTCTGCCTGCCTGATCCCACCCTGATCGAAAAGAACGAGTGCCTCTCCCGGGTGCTACAAAGACATCAATATGATTAAATGACATGTAGATCTGAATATTATCTGGCATGCTCTCTTAGCTGGTTACCTATGAAAGAGTGCAGTTTATTTTAAACAGAAGCATTTTGTAAACTTGGTATAGAAACTAGTGGCTTAAAAGCTGTCAGGAATACGACAGAAATCGGCAGTAAAGCAAAAAACCCGAGCAGAAACGAGTGAGGCAACCCTTTGCTGGAAAGTACCGGATGTTACGACGGGCTAATGCGGTCAGCACCTTGGACAGCGCCACGTACCGCTTCACCGGCGGGGCTGTTTCTATATCCCGAATGCGCACGGGGAAATACGAAAGGTCTAACGAGAAGTTATCACGTCCAATTACGAACACGTATCCCGCGTTTCTATACTCCGTACGAATCGAATTAGCGTCGGAATTGAAATAGGAAAGGTAGCCTCGGATACCTCGCTCATTCTATACGGGAAAAGTGAATCGGCAAGATGTGAGAGAATGATGAATGAGTAAAAGCTTGTGATAATTAAAGCAGCCTCCACGCAGGCAGTATTTTGTTGGAGTGGTTTATTTTGCACACACATTACCGAAATACTACACATGAGTCTTTTTTTTATTTATCTCCACATCTCTCAGCTCAGGCAGTCCCCTCCCCCACTCCACCCACTAAACAATTACAGACAGGCAGCATAACTCAGCCCCTAACCCCAGGAGATATAAACCAACAGTATAAACAAAAGAATGTGTTCACAGCACAAAGTGTTGTTTCTAATGACATTTACATTAATCTCAATGTAAACTAAGCATACATATCATAACTTATTTGGGGCGCAGGCTACCACCCAGGCATGGCTAGTCCCGCACATGGCGACCTGCAGCATGGAGTTCTTCAGGGTGTTCTTGCCGCCACCTCAAATTGACGAGTGTAATTGATGCGCGCTGACGTTCCTTGTAATTCTCTCGCTCTGTGTCGCAGGTATACAGCAGGCATCAGAGACGCAATTTGTTTATCAACCATACGCGAGAAACGCAAGAAAACGAGGTGAGACTGACCTTTCGTATCTACCCGACGGCAGATTTGGCGGTGATGAATTACGAATGGTTTTACGAAGGAATGGTGTGAGTGTTGGTATATGGAAACGCAACTTTCCGTAGTTGCAGCTTAATATCGTATCTGCCAAACTCGCATTCGCATGTGTATATAGAAACAGGGCCCTGTTCGCTGCCTCACAACAGAAACTCCTGCAACGTTGGCGGCTCTTTGTACTTTCCACTTGCAAAAACTACAAAAGAACAACTGTGCATTGTGATCCACGTTTCTGAAGTCTTTTCAAAGTACAAAGACTTATAATTATTTTCATCCAAAACTGGAAAATATTCAGCTATTGCATAGATGAAGAGCAACATTCAAAGTGAAGTGAAAGTATGATTCATTATTTCATAACAACGCATTTAGCAGAAGTCCGTTTGTCACATAGGTTTTGAACCATCTCCATTTCTCTAACTAGGAGGGGGAAAAAAAGTTGCTAACGACTCAATGATAATGCAACTTCTCTCTAGTTTTACAACGTTCAGACCGTAGGGGCAAGACACCTTCCACAAACCTCTAAAGGATCCAACATGCTCGTGGATGATTTACATTGATAGATTATAATGTATTTTCTTCCGCTTTTTACATCGTTGGTGTTTGTATTTATTTTTAGGAAAACACATCCCCAGTAAGCACAATTATTTATTTTAAAGGAGTGACTGGAACCAGTAGAACATGGCAGCCTTTAAGGTTTCTTGTTACCAGTATAGATTCTACCACCGTACGAAACCCTTGAAACACTGCAGCCGTTCAACATTAGAGCTGATGAAAGAGCATCATGTGTATTTTATAGGCCTGAGTCTAGAGAAAGTGGAACGCGGAGTTACTGGCAGCAGCTGCCTCAGAGCTAGAATCATACAGTCTTGATTTAAATAAGCGTTCGTTAAAATAGGTTGGAACTTTTTTTTTGTTTTTTACAATAAATGTCTAGCTTTACAGAAACAAACAGTAAACTTTACATAACGTACATTGTTACATTTTTTAACAATATAGCTCATGGTTAGACTGGAAAAGTCTTCTGTGTGTCATTACGGATTATAATCGATTGGTCCTGCCTCGTCATGAGATTGTGAACTATTTATAAATAAGCAGGTCTGACAGGTGGCACCTAACTGCCTAATAGCACACGAGGACAATGACTTGCACCCCGTTATTGCAAGATTGGAATCTATAAATTTAATTCGTTTAGTTATTTATGCCCAGAATTCTTCTGACTGACATCTGTACCCGCTAAGTTGCTGCTGAGATTTATGGTTCGTGTATTATGATTGATGGTGTGTTCTTTACTTCTTCTTGTGTGGTGTTGTTGGCTGGGGTGGTGTGAGCCTCTTGCCAGCTCGTCGCTGTAAATGATAAATAAAGGTTTTGATTGATGGATTGATTCCTCTTACCTTTGACGATCAGTAAGGATCCCTCTTACCTTTGACGATCAGTAAGGATCCGTTGGAGATGGTCATGGTGTAAGAACTGTATTCAGCACAGTAATACACCCCGGAGTCGACGGGCTGCACGTCCCGGATAGTCAGCGCGCAGTCCCCATTGCTCGCTCGACTCGTAGTGACCCTGCACCCAGGACCTGCCTTGCAGCTGGTGTTCAGAGCGATCATTTCGCTGTCCTTCTTCACGAACCAGCGCAGCAGATCCAAGTCTATGGAGCACTCGCTTGAGGAACAGAAAGTCTCCACGGTGTCTCCAGCCGCAGCAAACTGGTGAGCCGGTGTTTGGTGCAACATGGCGCTGTCTCCTAGATAAACTGGGATATGCACAAAACATTGAAAACACTCGCCAATACTGCGCGTACATATATTGCATAGAAACATAATAATAGCAAATATTGAGTAAGAATTGCTAGCGTAATTCCAATGTAATTAAGATAACTTCAATTACTGTTTATCTAAAGTGTTGCATATTAAGAATATAAGATTGCAATCGTTTTAGATTTCTAAAAGATTATTACAACGCAGTACATGTCTTGGCTGCATTGCATTGTAATTACTGTGTAACCGTGAATGAATTGCATTATTACCTGGTAATATGTGTTCTATGGAAATTGTTCTGTATTGTGTGCCCTTTGAAGCAAAGTGCTTCCAGTAAAAGGAATAAAACAAACGCATCAGTCTTTTCGTCTTAGTGCAACAATCTCTTTATATAAATCATTAGAAAAATAACAAAGGCAATTTCAAACATGGGTTTATCATTTTGTATGGATGATGCTGTATGAATTATACCTTTAAGTTCCCTCAACGTTTACGTGTGTGAAATTGTATTCCCGTTGAATTAAATAACAGATATGCAGTGATGAGATAACACACATGACACAGTCGTATATTGGAATACACACACACACACACATATATATATAATATACAACACACACAATATATATATGTGTGTGTACACTGTGCGTGTGTGTGTGTGTAGGTGAAGTTTAAACATAAAACAAAACATATTAATCAGACAGGCGTTTCATTCAATGCCTTCCTCGCGTTCTGTATGTGTTATACTTCACGGTTACGGATGATTGGAGTTATGGTGGCTCTACACTGTAAAAGCTAAAACTTTCCGCCGCGGATTTTAAACGCATATTAGTCTTGCATATTCTTTACACTGCAAAGGCGCCGCACATGTTGCTGGTGTCCTCTGTGTTTGTATGCGCGTCTACAGTATTGGAATACATCTACAGCTTTACAAGACACTCTCAATTGGATAACCACGCCGCGCATCTTTATAGCAGCTTATTAAAATATACAAACTATCATCGCCGTGTGCAATTATTCAATACTAACACTGTCTGCAAGGAAACAGCAGCTAGTAACAGTGTCAGAATTGTAATTGAATCCCAGCAGAAATGAGTTTCAAATCTGCTGTATTGGATTATGCATCATTTTTAAGCATTTGGTTTTACAGTAAACTGTGAAAAAAAGATAACATTTACTTTAAAGGCATGTATATAAAATGTATATTTATGTGTACATAACAATTAACCACTACTACTGTGTCACTGTAGATATAAATGCTTGTAATCCTAACGTGTTGCATCTTATCTCATATTGTACTTCAGTAGTATAATTTGCACTTACTGTAAGATATACTATATATATATATATTAATATATATATATTTAATATATTATAGTATATATTGCTCATACTAATAGTCGCTGTAAGTCTCCTTGGATAAATGCGATTGCCAAATAAATAGATAATAATAAATAATAATAATAATATATAATAATAATAATAATAATAAATAATAATAATAATAATAATAATAATAATAATAATAATGACAGTGTTTATAGGAAGATGTTTCTATATTTTCCCAGCCTGCCAAAACAACTGTTCTTTTCAGCCCGTGAAATCGGAATCAGTTTTGTATTTCCTTGTATTCTCAGATGTTTTGTTCACTATTCAGCATCTGTTTTTATGCAAGCTAGTTATTTAGGAAAATATAAATTAAAGGCCAATTCAGAATGATAAAGAGAAATATTATTCTACATACGGTATATACATTGTTAATATTAATAATGTTTAGATTTTAAAAACACGTTCGTTTTATCAGTGCGATTACTTAGCGTTTATATTTTTTCAAAGCACATAATATACAAATAGCCAACTATCACCAACACGGAGACAAAAAATAATTATTTCAAGGAAAACACTTTTATTCTCTACTTTTATAATAGCAATAATGGTATAAATACCTTTCAAACACAGCATGACCGCGATACAAATGTGCAGCATGGTGACTGATCAAATGTAATTTGAGAGAAGCGATGGCACCTACAAAAGTTAAATGTCAAATAAATTCTGGCTGGATTTTTTTTGAAAAGCAGTTTCTCGCTCACACTGACCGCTGCCATTTCCTGCTTCATATTAATACCTGTGTATATTCCTCGCATTCAGAGTTTCCATTGTGTCAGAGCAGAGACTGCGAGGGAAAGTGCAGGTGTCGTGCGGTTTGGGCAGCGTCTAAACTGTAGCTCTCGATGTTATCAGTGAAATACAAGCCACACCCCCAAACCCCAAAGACCCCTGTTGTTTATGTCGAGATATATTTGCACCACCCACTCCCGAAAAGAAGCCTGAAAACAAGGTTATTATCGAGTGTACTGATAAGCGTGCGTGCGTAATAATGCGTAAAAATGCATGTCCGTCTGGCATCAAATCAAATCAAATCAAAGTTTATTTTTATAGCCTCCTTCATATAAGTGTATCTCAAAGCACTTTACAGGACAAAAATACTATAGTTTCTTTTGCAGCTTTGCAGAAGGTGCTAACTTGATATAGACTTCACTATATAGTCTCACAAATTGCAAACCACATTCCTAACACAACGCGCGCAGCAACACTAACACAGTTAAGAAAATGGTATGATTAACCCTAACAGTTATGCCTAAACCTGGACTTTTGAAATAGAGTGGCCCATTTACTTTTTTAAAGTTCTATAAGAGATCGTTCTAAGAGCAGAAGGCTCTGTATTTTAGACGCCCTCTTGAATAATGGAACCCGGCTGAATCTATGGACCCCTCTGCTGTTTAATATTGCTTTCTTATATATGTTAATACAGTAGGGAGTCTCTTGCTGTATAAGAAATGTCAATCTGGCGCGATCTGGGCGAGAAACCCGTTTGGAAAGACGCGTTGATAATCTTTGGAACAAGCGATTCTGCCTTCTGTTTGAATAATAATTATTTATTATTTGTTTATTTAGCAGACGCCTTTATTCAAGGCGACTTACAGAGAATAATGCAATGCAGGTTTAAGATGCATTGTAATCTGTATTGGTTTTTGTGTTGTAAGCCAGTGCTTGTATTTTAAGTCTTTGTTAAAGGTTTGAAGTTGAATTTAAAAAAAAAAAAAAAAAGCGAGTGAACTGCACTGACCATAACCTGAGCAGAAAGAGTCAAGTTCCTGCAAACAACATTCACACAGAGGTGCGACAGCGATGCAGACATGCGGTTTGAAAACCTAATTGTGTACCTTTTATATTTCCGTGGTGATGGAGGTGCTAGCAAATGTTTTTCCATCGACCTCACCAAGAGTACATGGGGCACTCGTTGCTGAATCTAGCAAAAACGAGGTCAATGCACAGTAACGAGCTCAATATACAACCACTGTATTTAACGTATTATGCATGTTTTTTTTTCTGTAGATCATGTATTATGCATTTCTCTGTATTTGAAGTTTTATGGATTTTCTTGTATCTTGTTAAGCGCTTTGTGATGGTGGTCCACTATGAAAGGCGCTATATAAAATAAAGACTGGTTGATTGATTGGTTGAAAGTGTTCATAATAAAATGTGAGAAAGGATGTATTTTATAAGGCCCCCTCACACCAATGTATCGGTTTATTATAAATCACAAAACAAAGATTGTGCTCAGGAACTACTATTAGCATAAAAGTGTTGATTTTTATTTCAACTTTATGACGTTATTTACCGTATAGATGCCAAAAGAAGCCAACAAAAGCGGTATTAAAATATCCATCGCTATTACATGCATAGTCACTCTCATCATGCAATTAACTCAGAACCGTCCCGCTAGACAGGTTCATCTTTCAATCTCCACCGACATGGTAACACTTTACACCGTTGCCCTGAATATACCACCTTTTCCGACCGTCGGCGAGGGCTTTTGTGGCGGGGGGTTTAACTTTCTGACTGTTTTTCTTGTTCCGAGCAAAAATCCCAAACGGGCAGGAAGGATGAGAACAGTGGCAAAACCCAAATTCCGACAGAATGAGGAATGTTATGCAAATGACCTGGGTACCTAATTAAAACGTTCGGGATAAGAGTCGGGTTAAAACAGAGGGAGCCGGGAGTTTCGGACTGTGGGCAGGCACTTTGAATATTCAGGGCCTGTGTCTCTAATTACTTTGTATTTACACATTAGCTACTTAGTAAATACATGTTTGCTTACACATAATTACAATGTTATTCAGCATAGTTACAATGTGTTTAAAGTGTAAAACTTTTTGCACAATATATTTAAGTACACAATTGTATCAGAAAAGGGTCAGGGTTAGGGTTAGGGTCAGGGTTAGGGTTCGCAAACAAATATACGTGTTAAGTACATTGTATACATACATGTTAAGGCTAATTGTAATTTATTTACTAGTAACTACTATAATACACAGTTATTAGAGACACTTAATGTAAAGTGTTACTGAGGTAATAATGGCACAGTCGTCCAGCCACAGTAGCCCCCTGCAGGCTCGTGTGTTCTCTTTTCCTTTTGGATCACCATATGCCTGCTGGCTCACCTTCGATTTCTTAACCCCATTGTGAAACTTTGCCGCATTATTGCTGTCCAACTTTGTCTCAAGGTTTACCGAACCAATAGAAACAAACTAAAATAAAATAGAAAAATATCAGTCTTTATTTCAACGACAGCCTTCATCCATGTTGCATCTAAATTCCCATTAACACACAAAGGTTTGATTTCATTCCCCTGCCATTGTGGGCCCTCAGCCTATACAAAATGGCGGATCCAACCAGACATTCTGAAGTTATAAGGATCACAAGCTGAGAAACAAACAAACAAGAACAAATAAAGCTGGCGCACGTAATTAAAAATTTAGATTTTTAAATACAATTTGGAGTTTGGGAAATGTCAAAAAGACGTCGAAATTCACAATAAACATGTAGGCTGAGAGCCTGCAGTCCGCCACTTCAAATGGGCTGTAAGTTGATATCATCTTGTTCTGATGAGATTCAATGACGCATATTCGGTCTGCAAAAAAATAAAAAAAAATCTGTTTCTGAGATCAAAGACTTTAAATATGACTGTGTATAGGATGATATTTTGTATGCATATCTTTTTCAAAGAGGTGTTTGTTGGCGTTGAAAAAAACAAAGCATGTTAGTTGTTCTCTAAACATAAACTAAATAGATTGGTAAACCCAGAGTTATTATTTGCTCAATATTTACCGCGTCCTCTCTTGTTTTCCTCGGTCCTGTGCCACTGTGGTGAGCAGTCAGTTCCACTTTCCTGTTTCTTTGCACTGTCAATTCCAAAAGCAGATTGTGTTAGAAACGTGTTACGATAACCGGGGTGCCAGTGGGCTTGCCCATACTGTAGATGAGAAAGGACGTTAAACTGCTTCCAACAAATTCTTAATCGTGAATTAGGAAAAAAAAAAGTCTATTAAAAACGGGTTATTAGCATGTGTTATCCAGCTAAGAACTGTTCTAAATCACAAATCACAATCCACACGACTCCAGATGGGTTGAACCTCCGTCCCGCTGTTAATATTGTTTTCATGCAAAGTGATGAGAAAAAGATTCATTTACCTGTTCTCAGTCTTTTCCTACAGAAACATACACTAGTCACCACTATCAAGAACAAAACGCAAACTCCAGGCACTCCATAATATAGAACATGCAGACAGGCTGGAAAAGGGAATAAAATATATAGTGTTATATGCGATACTATTTCCTGACAGAGATCAAACTCACAGGCCTGTAATGACAGCATTTTAAGTCTCCTTCAGATATTCAGTAGGGATCTGAGAGGAGTGACAGGGGCAGTTAAAGCCCCGGTGCGGTAAGCACACCGCCCTGCTGTCCTACTTTATTTAAGGGTATTTGTTTGAGGCCTACTTTGAAGGAAATTCGAATCTTTCTCATAATAATAAACTACTCATACTTACTTGTATCCCCTTCTCCAAAAATGGAATTCCCATGTGTGCCTTTTCCGGATGCAGAAACATGTCCGGTGGCTTTATTGCGAACCTCACACGCCGCTCCCCCGCTCTCCCATTGCTCCGCGCTGACTGTGGTGTGACTCGTCACGGTGTAAGAGCCGTCAGGTTCTATCAGCACCTCGTCTAGCCCCGGCGGGGGTTCAGCGGAGAGCCCGGGGATTGTCCAGAGGACTGGCCCCCAGAGTGGGGAGGCGTCTCTCACTAAACACACAACCGGAACCGGCTCAGTCCAGCCCGACTCGCCTTCAGCCGAGACCGGGGAGAACAGCTGCACACTCGGGGTTCTCTGCGGGTCTTTGCAATACAATGACAAGAGTTTACTATTAGCGCACTCTACAATAACATTTTCTGGTTGTATTATTGGTAGGCAACAGTGGACTTTGTATTTAAAATATATAATTACGAAACAATGTGGACCAAATGCATTTAAAAACATTGTAATGCGTTGCTCGAGTAGACAAAGAATCTTCAATCATACCACCTTGAAGAAAACAAGATCTTATAATCTCGTAAACTGTACAACAGTTTAGAGATTATTTTTTTAAGATTTATTTTTTCTTACAGACAAATAAAAACAGATGCTAATACTGTGAGATGTGTCAGAATGTACAAAACAATCTTCACTGCGCTGAATACAGATTCAAGAGTCTGCTTCCTCTGGACACTATTTCATTACAAGCAGTATTTCATGCGATTTAGATATGAAATAATATTGCGCATCGGAGAGTATTTCAAGGGGACACTGCAGCAATGCAGATAAGTGATTACTGGTTAAGGCAACAGGTGAACTAATCACCATAGCCAGCCCTATCTTGCCGTTCTGCACTTTGAACACACTTACCCGCTACAACCAGCCTGGAGCTCCTGCCGGGGGTGAATGTGCCTGAAGCTCTGACGATGCAGAAATACAATCCCGAATCGTTCCTTTGAACATTTCCAATCGTCAGGGAAAAGTTCCCGTTCTTGTTATGTATTTCACCGGTATAGCGCCCATTCGTAAGTGCGTTCTGTATAAACTGCGCTAGGAGCTCCAGGACCCCGCCCAGCCGCTCTCGGTAACAGCTGATCAGAGAGGACTCCTCCAGCTCGGTGCCGATACTGCACTGCAGCCTGACGCTTTCTCCGGGTCTGGCGGTATAGCGCGGCGGGGTGACAACCGGGCCGCATTCTCCACCTGAAAAAAACGGGAAATAATTCAATTAGCCTAACCGCAAAAGACTACATTTACAAACAAAACGTAAACTGGCAAAGTTACCAAAAGAAAACCTAAACATTTATATCTCTGTTGGTACGGGGCAAGGGCACGGTCGGTATCGCTGTCAATCGACCCGATATTTTAACATTGCAATTGTTACCGGTTGACATTAACATTAAGCTTTTTAAACTTTGCAGAAGTAGTCATTTATAATAAACCAATCAATAAATCAATAAATCAATACAGCTGAAACCGTTACACTAGGAGCCTCTTATTAAACTGAAATTGCATTGTAGAAAAGCCTTTAGAATGTATAAATATTGTAATAACAAAAGACACGAGCAGCCCGCCTAAATAAAAACGTGTCGCCTGCAACCAGATCATTACAGTGCAATCCAGTGTGCGATTAAGGGCACTTCGCGTAGTGTAATCCTGTAAATAAACAAGGGAATAACCCAACATGCACACTGGCGCGACTCCTCTTATACACTCAACATTGCACAAACACATACAACATTCCCACCCGCATCCGAACGCATTAATGCCCATTGCACGCCAGTTTGCACCACACTGAATAACACAATGAAACGCCGGTTCTACTCAATGATAGACGAGGTCTAGAAGAGAAACTGCTTCTCACATTTTAAATCGACCTGGTTTATAACCTGGGCTCTGATTTTCGATGCTTCACCCCGACTTTTCTACTCTGCTTTAAGAATTCAATCGATACGTGTTAAGCCTCTCGTGTATACACTGCGAAACGTACCAGTAGTTAAAATTAATTTCATTTACCGTTTTTTTTTTTCTTTCTGTGAAGCAACTAATTTGTCTTTTACATCGGCCACATCTTCATGTTTGATTAACAAGCAGTAGGAACGAGATCGCGACATGTTAATACGCGACTCATCTTTAAGAAAGTTACAATGAAAAGTAAAGTATTTTATGCTGGACCCACTTTATTACAATCGTTCCGCGTGACTGTGTTTAAATTAATAAAGACGAGTCGCTTCTGCTTTGAAATGAAAAAATGTGCACGATTTAAAAGCCCAAAGTTGTTTCATAAGCCCGTATAAATCGATTTTACTATTAACACGTCTCAGTGTGCGATTGACTTAACAGATTTTTAAAGGAGAGTCTGCGGAAAACACCGGCAATCAGAATTTCTAAGTAACCCACAATGTGTTTACATTGTGTTCCCGGTTTAATATTTAAAAAAAAAACAACGATATTCTATTCAAAATGAATTACGCATCTCATTATGTGTTTGCTATCTTATTAACAGCTCATATACACTGTTATAATATCAGCAGAGAAACCCGTTTACTCTCCTCAAACCGACCGGCGATGCGCTGCAGGCTGCAGTGAGAATCCAGTGCGCCACACGCTCATTCGTTTCTATGTTATTCTGTGTAAAGGTAACGTGCGCGCTGTTGCGCATTATATTCCCGCTTGCATGTCTGCTGGTATCCGTGAAAAAGATTTGATAAGAAAATGCCAATTATGTTGCTTGATAGGATTAAATACAAAAATTAAACAAAACGCGAGCACGAAGTAGGATTTTAAACGAGAAGCCCTGTACGGGAAGCCCTGGCCTCTTTACACTGGCTCCCTGTACGGTATAGATTTGATTTTAAGATTTTGCTGTTCCAAGTTTATGTGTGACATGCTATACATATGCATTGTGGTTTGTTCTTTTTTTCTGCTATGTACTGTACAGTGTTTTGCGATACTTTTGTATAAAAAGCGCTATATAAATGCAATCAATAATAATAATAATAATAATAATAATAATAATAATAATAATAATAATAATAATAATAATAATGTTTCACACACAATAATAACACACTGAAACCATTGAAGAAGACGCGTTTATCGTTGGGTTTATTTATACTTCATTGAGTTTTCATGACAACACAAACTAGCTTATCAACGCATCTGCCCTCACGATCAAACACAAATATGAAATACTTCCCTTACATCTCATTGGCACGCGAAGCCTGTATATAAACTAATTTTATGAAAGGAGAAAAATGAACCGAAATTGAAGGAGGGGAAATATCTGTAGACAATGTATTAAACCCGCCGCGCTGTCGTTTTTCATTACAAACTCATTAATATATAAATTTCTACATTACAATATCCACTCTGATAATTATACAAATACAATAGAAACACTTACGGTGTATAGCGAGGGCCAGCAGCGTGACTGTGAGGAGATCCATAGTGAGACTGAAGGATATATTAAAAGGAGCAGAGACATTAGCAAGCACAGGCTACCCTTCCACCGGGCAGAGCTGCTGTGCTTTCAGAGCTGCTGTATATTTAGGCGGGTCAATGCTCAGGTTTAAGTGGGCGTTGTTCTGTACTCTCCAGAAATAACAGATGGCGTGTGTTCTATTTTGAACGTGGTTCCCTTCGGTCGTTCACACACACACACACACACACACACACACACACACACACACACACACACACACACACACACACACACACACGCACACACACACTGACGCACACACACACATACACAAACACACATACACACACACACACACACACACACACACACACACACATACACACACACACTGACACACACACACACACACACACACTGACACACACACACACACACACACAGACACACACACACACACACACACACACACACACACACACACACACACACACACACACACACACACACACACACACACACACACACACACACACACACACACACACACACACACACACACACACACACACACACACACACACACACACACACACACTGACGCACACACACACACACACACACACACACACACACACACACACACACACACACACACACACACATACACACACACACACACACACACACACACACACACACACACACACACACACACACACACACACACACACACACACACACACACACACACACACACACACACACACACACACACACACACACACACACACACACACACACACACACAACACACACACACACACACACACACACACACACACACACACACACACACACACACACACACACACACACACACACACACACACACCACACACAGTGACAACACACACACACACACACACACACACACACACACACACTGAATCTGTGTGCTGCTGACCCATTGGTTTTGTATTTCCCTTTTCCTACCCATTGCAAAAAACTAAAAACTAAAATAATTCACTTTTAATGAATGCGCTTTTATGCTGAATTGTTTGTACGTGTATATATCTCATAATGGCACTATTTAACTTGTGCTGCCACCTGCTGATGAGAAATGGAACACGTTGTATTTGTTTACAGTCTGTTATGTGGTACACATTCTTTGCTAGTAAGGTGTGGACCGATTTCTTGTTCCCAGCAGTGGTTTGGACCCCTCTCTTGGGTCAAACATGCTGTCCTTCTTCCTTAATGATGAGATCTGGTACCTTTGTGCTTACTTTTAACATAATTTAATCAAATGAACTACAAAATGATATTGCAAAAGTCTACCGGACGCCATAATAGTAGTACAGTATTTCATGTTAGGTTTTGAAATGTCACATTATTCAATTTCCGTCCGTTTTATCATTAAGTGCCAGTGTGGTGTTATTGTCGGGTACGCATTAAAAAGTGGAAAGCAGCGCACTGCGCTTCCTCGCCCTGCCTAAACAACTTCCATTAAGAAAGCAGGGGAGCGCCCCTTCAGATCTGGTACGTTATGCTGTGTTCGGAGATTTCCATCTTTTAGCATTTATCATATTTTCCAGTCTTTTGCATCATTACTGTAATTTGTCATATTTTTCCACCATTAAGAAAATAGTCTGCACATACTGTGTGTACGATGTCCTTGTAAATATACCTTATAATTATTAAAACCTGTAATTACACTAGGCTGACCACTGGGTGGCAGCCTGGAATCATCATATGATAGAATTACAAGCGCACCTGAATACAATCCAGGTTATTTAATTGAATTATTTAATTGTTGGGGGGTACAGGTGTAAAATAGAAGAGAGAAAATAATATTGAGCAGGATTAGAATCGGACATTGCGCCCTTAATTGTGACAGTGCAAGACAGCAAAATCCACGGCACGGCATGTTTGTGATTGTACAAAATATACTCCACAGAGAAGAAACGATGAAGGGGAAATTGAGAGAGGCAGGATTTGCAAGTACTATATAGTTAGAATTTTTAAAACACCATTACCGCAGAACATGCATCACAAAACACGATAATTTAGTACATAAAGAGATACAGCTCCATTTAGAATTAAAATAAATATTTGTGTTCAACGAAGCACACAGTACAAAGTCGCTTTCATTTTTCGAGAGTCGCGGGTTTGCCTGATTGACTGGTGTCAATGTATATGCACGTCATTACAATTTTAGATTCCTACCCCCTCTCCCCTCCCTCTGAAATGGGTTGGGCTTATTTTGGGCTTTTTTCTGGTGAGACTTGGCAACACTGGCATAGACCCTTTCATTAATGAAGAACTCGGGAGAGGGGGGGACTCTGTTCAGATTGTTTTGTTTTTGACTTTGTGCAGTGCTCTGGGGTACCATGGTATGAAGGGCGCTGTATACAATTAAATTTTTATGGTATTGTAATACATCTTTATTGTTTAAATTATGTTTCAGATTAACTTTGGTCAAAAACTTTAGTTCCCAGTACTGAACTTTGATCCCCAATTTTAAAAAGGTAATAATAAGAAAATAATTTTATAAAGACCATGTGTAGATGAAAACACTGATCAGAAAATCAGCTAAGTAAACTATTAGAATAATTAGAATCATATGGCGAGTTTAGTTTTAAAAAAAAGCATGAGTGCTACAATATTGCCAGGCAACATAAATTAGGAATTAAGACGATTCTCTCAGCTGTTTTATTACGTTTTGCTGAATTTAGTATCATTACAGAAAATAATAATAATAATAATAATAATAATAATAATAATAATAATAATAATAATAATAATAATAATAGTTTGAATAGCTCCTAAACGATTTTCAATAAAGTTTCAATATGGAATAAAAACAAAAACACTGCAGTAGAGATACTGCGATATAAAACTTCTCTTACCGATCTGTGTCACGCTTTTGTTCACATTCCGCCCGCTCTCCGTTTCCACTACACAGGTACACTCGGCCCCGCTGCTCCAGACCTCGCCCGGAATGGTGATCTGATTCCTGATAAAGTCCGGAGTGGAGTCGCTGGAATCTCCGGACCCGGAGTCGGTCAGTCCGTGTCGAACACCCCCCGCTATGTCCCAGTAGACGCGAGCCTGCTCGGATACCCCGAACACCAGGCACACTAAAGTAGCGGAACCGCTGGACTGGACTTCATCGGCAGAGGCGGCGAAGATTGCAATGGATGGGGGTCCGAGAGAATGTTCTGTAAAAGAGATAAGATGACTGATGTGTGTATAGTTTACATTTACAATGAAATGTGCGTTTTTTCTTGCAATTCTTATATCATTATATTATATATTATATAACAATATAACAATGGAAATGATACAAACTTCCCAGAGCACGCAGCACCGTTGAAGGTATTGAGACGGAACAGCGCAGACTGTGCATTTCAAAAGGAGCATGCAATGCAGTCCAGGGGTTCGTTTCTATATCGCGAAGGCGTTAGGGCAAATACTAGAAGTCTTGTGACACGGTATCACCTCCGATTTTGAAGATTTCTGTATTCCCACCGAACTTGTTCTCGAATTGAAATACGAAAGGTAGGCTGTAATGCATCGCTCGCTCTTTTTGGGATTACACACACACACACACACAGACACACACACACACACACACACACACACACACACACACACACACACACACACACACACACACACACACACACACACACACACACACACACACACACACACACACACACAAACACACACACAGACACACACACACACACACAAACACACACAGACACACACACACACACACACACACACACAAACACACACACACACACACACACACACACAAACACACACACACACACACACACACACACACACACACGTGTTTGTATTCCTATACTTGTGGGGTCTTCTCGTTGACTCTCACTATATTTTTATTTGCTATTTCTAACCCCAGTGAGACAAAACTCCACACAGGGTGAA